>NW_026624103.1:59014-67414 GCF_030028575.1 Malurus melanocephalus | reverse complement strand
AATTGCTCACAAAACCTTTCAGAACTAAAGGTAATTTAAGAAGCTGTTCCTTGATGCATTTCAGCTATTAGATTCCAGCTCCCAGCTTTGACTCCATAACTGACTATGTGTAGACAGGCTTAGTGTGTGTTAACATATCAAACATGGACATAAATTTGATGTGTTAGCAGGTCTGCTCTGATTAAACTTAGGATCAAGAACTTAATTGCATCACTATATAAGCACAAYCTTTATTGGATTACTAACCTGCAGAGAAGGGCAAAAAGGCAAATGTGTCTCTGTACATATGATTTTACATTGTTTAGTCTTAGTGACTACACCCAGTTCAGCCTCAGGAACACTTACTTTTTTGGAATGATTGCATAGAGAACATAATCCCTCAATTTATAAAATCTGAATAAATTTATCTTACACCTGTCACATTCTGTTAAGTGTAAGAACAATTAAATTGGCTCTGGAAACAARCAGTCTGGATGTCATCCTATACAGTTGTTATTAAATTGAAATTAGAAGTCTATTTATGAGCCAAACCCTCACACTTTTTTGCATAGGTGATATGGGAACAGAACCTATTGCTAAAAGGATTCTCCTTTCCTCTGAGCAGGTWATTAGGAAGCATGTAAAGATGACTCTAGTGGCCCTATGACTGCCCAAATGGATGAGTTTTTAACCAGGAGAAGACCCTTGGAACCTTCTGAAAAGRGRGTATATTAGGAAAGAACCTCCAGCMTGGTGGTAAGAAAAGGGGACACTTTGCAATCTGATCAGAGGAGTTGTTCTAGTACTGCTCACTGCCTGATGAGCAAGATRAAAAGTAAAGATATGTCTTTCCTACACAGCAGACTAGATTTTCTTCAGCTAAAGACTAATTTTACTTCTATTTGTATTGTGATAAAACAGGTTTGGAAGATTTTGTCTCTTTTATTAATGTCAAAGGAAATGTTCTGTAGATCCACTAGAGCACTGTCTGATTCAGAGTCCCACAACAAAGACCCTTGATCATGTTAGATGTCCACATGTTTCAGAAAACAGGGCTTTAAGGGTATTCATCTCTCTCTATTCCAATATTTTGTAAAAACAGCTCCTGAATCCAACAAGATTAAAAAAATCTGTCTAATTTAATAGCCACTCCATGAATGAATACTTTATCACATGGCTCTGACATCTGCAGTTAAATTTGGGCTTCTGACTTCAACCTGGCTCCTGTGTATCATTTGGTCTAAGAAAACAGGAATAGATTAGCAGATCTCTCAGTTTTATACACACTATTTTTTTTTAGAAAAGAATATAAAGATTTCATTAAAGAAAATATTCTATTAGAAATGGAATTTTAGATTTTTTGAAACTCGTAGGATTTGAATATATGTTAAACTATTAAAACACCTAATACCTATTATCTTAGCTTAAGATAAATACAATAARAACTCTAATACTTCAACCAAAGATGCTTTGCCTCGGTAACCTCTAAGCATTCTTAAAGAAAAAAAATTAATAGACTAGCTGGTGTTGAAAAATATTTCACTATTCATAAAAGTATAATAAATTATTAGACTTCTCTGCATACTGTGCTTTAATTAAAAAATATACTTTTCTGTTTAAATATGATAATGGGCTTTTTGTGATGGATTAAAACCCCCTGAAATTCTACATGTCACAGAAAATAAACTCTTTTTTTCTTCTAATTAGAAAAATTAATGTTGGTTACTGTTACAATAATAAATGTTTGATGGACTGAGTAAGATGATTTTAGATTATCCTTAAGCCTATTCATTATAAAAGACAAATGGCAAATACAAACTTTAAACATATCAAAATGCAAAATGATTTTTCTAGAAAAAATGAAGGAAATAAAATGTAAATATGTTTGTTATATTGGGCATGTTTTGGCCTCTTATATTTACTTGCTTAATGTGCTATTTATACAGCACAACTAATTCTGATAGCTTATTTAACAATGCAGAAAGTTTAAAAATAATTTGCGTATTTTTATCTGAACTTGCTATGGTAATTCATGGATTAACATGTAAAGGCAAAAGAAGGTTATCCACATGACAGCAGAAAGGAAATATCCTTAGTTTTTATTTCAATTTTTTTCCCCCAGAGTAGACAAAGGCAACTTGACAGTAAGAGAGAAAGATAGGGAAAATTGATAAAATATAGATGGAATTAGTCTCACATAATTTTTGAGGTGTGTTTGCATTTRCATTGATTTTCCTGTGTTCCTCCTATAACCAGTAAAGACAAACAGATGTCTCTGAGGTGCTGTTCATTGGTGGTGATGTGCAGAACATGTTTGCTCCTCTGTTTCTTCTACATTTATCTAAATTGGTTTTCAAACCAATGTCTTTCAGAGCATATATTTCTCTCTGCATATGCAAAGGCAAAGACCTCAATTCAGCTGTCTACATACTTCTTTTGCAATGTCCTAGGCTCTACTTCTTACTTCCATCAACATTTCCAGACACCTCTCCCAAGAGTCCAGTAACATGCTAGACTTAGCAGATATTCTCGGATATTTTAAATAGTATTAAAGTCTCATACAAGTCAAGCTCAAGATGATGAGTTAAATCTTAGTTGAATTGAACAGGAATAGGTTCATCTACATGTAGACATCTTCAGCTGCATGACAGCTGGATGATCTAAACTCCTGTTCAACTGTAGTGGAAATKGCAGATAGAATCACCTAACCTCATTCTGTTTGAGATGCTCTGAGCTCTCAGAAGCAGTAACATGAAGCTTGACTGACAACCAACAGGACTTGGAGGAGATTTGGACCTTTCTGAAGGAGCAGTTCAAAGCCAGGTGGAATCACTTCAGGGCATATAAAATTGCAGAGGTTTATGAGGCAACAGATTAATTTTTTCCTTCATCACTGCAGTTCAAGAGGTGCAGAGGAATTTTTAGTCTCACCCCACAGTAGTCACCTATATTKGATCCCCTGAATAGTTCTCCGGTAYTTGGTGACTGTAGTCTCTAAAACTGTATTGGTTGTAAAAGAAGCCTGCACACTCCTCTTCAACGTGGACTCTGCCTTGCTCTCAAACTGATCTCAGTCAAAGGAGTTAGGATGAGCAGAGTCCCTTCTCTGAAGYGACAAAATTCCAAATCAGAATCAGAGTCCTCTTCAAAATCATGATTCTCAATCATTATATACTTAATCTAAAAACCATGATGCAAAGAAATGMTGGTTAATCAAATTATATGCATTTTTGTGGTCTGGCAACATTTATCTCTCGCTTGAAATTTTGCTATGAATTCTCAACTAAACCTAGTAAGCCCTTCTGAAAACTGAAGATGTCACAAGGTAAGGGACATAAAAMCACATAGCTTTAAATTTTAGGTACACCCATCCAACTTCCTTTTCAATCAGTACACATTATACACAAATGTTTATATAGAAGTAAATATCTCCATCTTACTTTGAGAAAAATAAAATTTATGGTAGCTTTTTCATTAACTTGAGTATCAAGTATCTAGTGCTTTGTTTTGTGTTGCATTCGGGTTTTCTAATTTTTTTGTGTGTTTTATGAAATGTCCCATTAAAAGCAGAGTTATACATCACATTAGCACCAATGCATGCATGCGACTCTGTCCCACAAGGTAAGCACAGAAAAAATTTCCCACTGACATCAGAAAAATATTAATATTTAAAAGTATTGCATGCCTTTATCTCCTGATGATAAGGGTTTTCCTTAAAAAAACTGYAAGAGATATTTTGAACAGATGGTAACTGGTTTGTTCTATCCTGCATCTCTTCACAACTGCCACAGAGCTTCACCATTCATTAATCTTCCATAGACTTCCAGTAGCACAGCAACTAAATTACACTCAGACACACTCCGAGGCCAGGACTGCCGTCAAGCCTAAAATTAAACTGAAGTACACTGTGCCAAGTCTTTTAACAAAACTCTCCTATAAAACAGCTAGAAAAATAAACATTTAGCTTGGAGCCTGACCCATGAATATTCAGTCCTAAAAGAGGGAACACTCGTTGGTCATTACATTTAGGGCATTCTATGCATCAAGTTAAGCTGTGATTTGTAAGTGGGAATAAAACCAGAAAACATCTGGTTTGAATTCACCTTGACTCATTAAGGTTTAAGGAGAGAGCTATTTCCTCTATGCTTGAAGTGACGAGGGAAAAAAAACGCATACACCCACAACATCCCTATGATTCTTGCATTCGTAACGAGGCCCCTACACAGCAGGTGATAACTAAATAAAATTGCAATCCATTTTTTTTTATTAGAAGTTAGGCCACAAATTCTAAAATATCCAAGTTGCTTGGAGAACAAATGTGCTCATCAAATTCCAAATCTTCAGGCTTCATTTACAAAAAMACAGCTCTAGCATTTACAGTCTCAGAACTCTGCCAAAGCTTCCACTCAAGTTCTTCTCTARCATATTTTTTAAACCTAGAGATGGTTGAAACCATTTTTTTCCTTACTGTTGAATTCTTTCTCAGAAAAGTTTTCATAATTTTGCTTRCCAGCATTTCTGAAAATTGATATTGACAACTATACAAGGAATTCAAAGAGAACTTTTATCCCAGTATTGCACAGTTGTGAAAGTCTGGCTTTGCCATTTCCCCCTTCTACCTCTTCCATCACTTTTGGCTGATGCATACCCAGAATATACAATAAAATAACAAACTCAATAACACAAACAGCAGCAGTTTGGAAGCCTAACTTATCATCTATCTTTTATGGTAGTGTAGATATACATATTACATGTGTGAACAGATGTTCCCAAAATCCAAAACTGAAGTGTTGCAGTGACTAGGAGAACAAAGCTCTGCTGTAAATAATTACATTGTTCCTGCAGTCTATCTCTTCTGTTCTTTATTTCCTTTGTTTTTCAATGGGAAAATAAGAAAGATTACATTTTTACTTCACAAAGTTTTATTGACTAATCTAATTGTTATCTTTCAAATGCAAATTTGAGGTTTTAATTTAGAGCTACTACTATCTTTTAATTGCATCAGTTTTAGAGGAGAATTAGTATTAGTGTGCAATCTCTATAATCTCTATAATTATGGAGATTTCTGCAGTGGGAATCATAGAGCTCTAGATATAATGTATCTGAATTTCTCTGTTTACCTTAATATACTTTTGTTGCAAAATACCTCCAGGTACAGTTATGCAAAGCTGCATTATTAAAAGACAAGGCTTCTTGAAATTTATCTTACATACTGAATATTTTTAAATATCTTTGCTAATATTATTCTGTTTAAATCTATGTTTCTATCTACTGTGAAGCTTGTRCAGGCATTTCAATATCCAGTCTCACACTAATACAAAGAAAAAAAAAATAAGACAGGTAAACCACTCATATCTTCTCATTGTCTTCTCAATATGTTATATAAGGCTGCATACAGTGTTCCTGAAATAAGTAAAATTACTAGGAATCTATACCAGAAAATAACTTGTCATCTAAAAGGGATAAATTCCTCTCCAGACTATTCTTATTTCTAGATATATATGTTATTGAAATTGTATTCTTTGCTGAAATAAAAAAAAAAACAACCAAACAAACAACAACAAAAAAAAAAAAAACACAAGACAGAAACCCAGCACAATGTGTGAAATCAGCCTGTGAAGAGCTCTTGAACATGCAACACTTTTTTCTAAATTTTCAGACAGAATGAATCCATGTTCAAAGATTCATGATGTGGTTATTGCATCAACATAAGCTGCAGACTTAGAGGACCTATGACCAGTTAAACTGTGATCCTAGAATTAACTATGTGTCTTGGATTACCTGATAACATATTGGCTATAAATCCTTCAATTTTTCTAATGTRTAAAAATGAACAAAGATATATTTAGACAAACTATAGAGCACACAGTCATGGTCACACTTCTGATCCTGAAGGCTTTTATGGTTATCACACAGAATACAACTTTTCAATACAAATTTAGTTTGTTCGTGTTTCTAATGTTTGTCTATTAGTGGAAAATAAAGACTAGGTTACACACAACACTTAATATATTTATTTTCTTCTCATARATTTTTCCTGGAGAGTAAAAGGAGGATCTTTGGGAATAATCCCTATGATGTGGATATGCAGCAGGGAACCTAAACTAAGATTACTGAATGCTTACCAGTTCCAAGGCTTTTCCAGGCTTTTAGAATAAAAAACTTACATTTTCATCTCCAGAAATTACTTAGCATTTTGATCATCATCTGAGGCTGTGTCAATACTTGTGAGCAAAYTAATAGGATAAATCTTGGGCATTTAGTATTAGTAATGCATCCATACCAAAACATTCATCCCCTACAGTACCAGAAATTACATCCATATTGTCTTTTGGGAATTGTTCCCTTCTCAAATTGTCATTGGGAGATCTTTTTTAGTGCTTTTTATAACAAACCAAAAAACATACCAAGGAGCATTATAGAATAACAGCACAGAAAGATGCATTGTAGTGTYCAGCAAAAGTTTTCTTGCCCTGCTTAATTTACTAATATAGATGCAAGCCAAAGAATTTATGAGTAGAAACTGGACAGATAGTTGTCCAAAGCTACTGATGGGCAGGAAAGATAATCTATTGCTCTTTTGGTCGGTAAACTTTGAGTGTGATTTATATTTAATAAGGGACAATACAGTGTCTGAAGCAGATATGGCAAGTATGTATAATCAAGATAATCTGCTTTCCCAAAGTAACTGCAGTATTGTGGGCATTAAGAACTAAAAATGATACCCAATTACTACTTTTTATTGATTTACTAATATAACCCTGTAAATATGATGGCAYTTTACAGACAAATAGGAGCCGTATGCCTGACTTGAAAAGCATGCACTCTGAAACAATTGAGATAACAACATCATGAAGGTGTTAAGACCTGGATAAAGGGTGAGAAAGAGAGCATTTTCTTACAATGGATTGACAGAGACTGACAAAATAATGATGTAATTACAGCATTTTGCTATTTTGGTACCAATATTAAAGAGATCATTTTAACTRTATAGAGTAGATTTTTTTCCTTGAGGAAAGTTCAGGAAAAACACTTTATCTCTTAAGTTTCTTTGCATAAAGAGTATGATTATTTTTACAAAATGTAATTGTAATAGTATATGTTCAAAAACCAACTTTGTTCAGCACAGCTCCTTGTCATTTTTTACTCCAGTTGAAATTTAAACAATTAAAGGTTAATCAAAGATAAAATGTTTTGAAGAGAGATCCTAGAAAGATAATGCATTTATCTGTTAATTGTCTGAGAAAAAATTCACAGAAAGCTACTTTTGTTGGCTTTTGTTATCTGACTATGGGCAATGAATTTCAGATGGTTTCTGAACAAGTTTCATTCCTTTTTTGAAGGTAGAAATGTAAATGGGTGAAAAGATAACTCCAGTAACAGCTGGGGGGAAATAATCACTGTCTCCCAAAACCAAGGGTTTTGTTGTTCTTACTCAGAAAAGGTATTTAGGCCTGTCAYTGTGGCAAGCTAAATAATTGCAATAATAGAGAAAATGTTACTAAGATTTTAAGGAAAAAAAAGAAACTTCATCCAGTCATGCTTCAAGTATTTCAGGTTGAAAATCCAAAACCAAAATTCACACAGTTTTCTACCAGTTCTTGAGAAGTGTGATGCCATTGACTGTGTCTTGAATGGAAATCACACATTCATCCAAAATATCCTGAACCTAACTATGGAAACAACATTTCTACAATGAACAGGGCCCAAATACAATTACTTACATMACCTCTTCCACTATCATTATTTTCAAGTTTCCCTTTCAAGTATGGGTCAGATCCAAGAATATTAGACCTCAGTGTATATTTACTGTTCATTCTTTGAAAATGTATCTCAGTTGCTAAACATCCAGCAAAGAGTTRTATGCAATTTAGTGCATTTTAACCAAAAGATTCACGATGTTAAATCTCTTCTACATGCATCAAAACCACGTTCTTTTCCTCATTTATTCAGTTCTTGAAACTTGTGGGAAGGTAACTGTGTTATTCCTTCTTTCACTGACTTAGAGCAGCCCAGAACAGACAAATGTAAATGGCTCTTGTTATTCTAGACCCACACTTTATATGAGTTCTTAATAGTGTTATTTTCCAGTCTCTACACTGCACTGTCAAACTAATGTTTCTTGACTGTATGAGTTTTTCATGTGTATGGGACATTAATCTGGATAAGGTGAGATCAGGAATGTATTTTTCTTTGTAAGATTTTCTTACAATTTCTTTTTTTCTCACTCATTTCAGATGCTAGCTTTAGTTTCCTGTAGAATGAATTGGAAAACTGATACTGCCAAAAAAACTTTAGAAAGGCTTTTATTATTTTCAAGGAAGAACTGAATTGTAGTTTAACAGAACTAATTCAGGATGTCTATAAAGACTATTATCACCATTAAATACAGGGAACAGAATGTGTGGAACAAAAAGCACA
>NW_026624103.1:52028-58499 GCF_030028575.1 Malurus melanocephalus | reverse complement strand
TGCCCACTACACCATGTTTGTTACCTATATTACAATATTTACATCTAGTAAATAGACACATATTTGACACATATTAAATTGTGTCAAACTTTCAGACTTTCTTAAAATGTAAAACACGCTGATTAACAGATCATATACGTTATTCACCTTGATCCATGTTGGCAGCGTACAAATTACAAAAGTTTCACCATCTGCATAAATTTAGCAACCACTCTTAAAACACTTGAGTTACAGAGTAACTGCTGATTAGATAGATATTCAAACTGTGATAAGGGCACAGGACAGCAACATCAAGCATTCCACATTAGAAACATCAGACTGCGTGTATATTGTCACTTGGCAGAGTGAAAACAGGGTCTGCAGTGCTGAAAAGAATAATGCAACATCTGCTATATTAATATATATTTATAGCAGATGCTGATCATTGGTATGGGTGTTCTTCTACCAGGCACTCAGATATACATTTGACACCCATTCACACACCTGAAAAGGCAATCACATACTACGACCTGCAGTTCGATTCACATTAAAACCCTGGGCTCAAGGTACCTTAAAGGCAGATCTTTCAAGGTATGCTTGGCAATAACACATAAAATAATGAATTAAAAAAAATTTCAAGGTCATTAAATGATTTCACTGGATTTTTAAAGGTAGTAAGAATTATTGACTTCTGTTCTTTAAAAAGAAAGAAAGAAGAAAAAAGAATAAAACAGTGACGAGAAGAAAATCAAAGAAATGGGTTTTACAGAAATGAATTTCTAAAATTCATTCAAAAACAAATCGATRAAAAGAAGTGAGATTTTCTGAGCTGATGAGTATATATAAATAAGAGGGTAAGTGTAAACAACAGTTCTGTAATGTCTGGGTAATTGCTAGAGAAGGAAGAAAATATTAAAAGACAGACAAAGAAATTTTCACGGAACACAACACAACAGCTAAATAATTATGATTAGTGCCATCAAGGACTTTTTGTCCAGGGAGCAGTAAGGAAAAGTAAAGCAAGCAAGTCTCAAACCATTCAAGCCCCATCAAACCTTTAAGCAAGTATAAATATAACTTKGAAAARGAATACACAGAAGTCAGAGTGTAATTCTAMAAGACAAAACAGTAGTGAAASAGAAAATTAGGGAACTTAGAAAGCTTGAGTAGAGATGCTGAMGGTGATCAGCTCTTACAAGGGCAAAASCAGATTCTTTTCCTCTATTTTGAAATAGTCTTGCTAATGAAAAATAAGAATATAATAAGGACTGAAATTTTATGATTACGATAAGAGAACTCTATTRTTTCAAAAGAGAAAGCTGTAGTCAGAAAGTGTTTTGATATGACATACATAGCACTGACCTCATCTTCTTTCAAACTTCATAACTGTCATCAGATAAAAACAGTTCCCTGAATGTTGCTAACTCAGCATGGTGCTATTGGCCACTGCATTTATTATKGCAYGTTTTAAAAAYRTTGCAAGAGAAATGTAGGATTTCAGAAGTGCTCCAAGGTGGATTAACTCTCCTCATCTTGACACCATGATAAACTCTCAGTGCATTTAGTGCAGAATGCTGACAGTAGATTCTTCTTCTCTAACTGCATCCTTCAAAGTGCTAAGTGTCAATTCTAAGCAAGCTAGAAGGGATCCCTCTATGTTAAAAAAATAAAAGGACAGGCCCCCTTCAGAAGGTAAATTACCCTCCTGGAAGATGAGTACTTTTAATAGACAAAATTCATCACTTTCTAGAGGTGGTTTCCTCAAGATGTAGATGAAGACCAAGACAATCAAGTGTTAGGCAAGATATCTACATTTTATAGAAAAAAATTCAGTAAGATAAATTTTATGGTGCCTATATCTGGAAAAYCTCTCAGTGTTATGTTTGATCAATTAGAATATAAAAACAGGGTCCGTCATACTGAAATATCTAGAATTAGATTTTTTCCAAGCATTTTGAAAAGGTTTCAAAACAGAAGATACTATCTTTTATCAGAACATTTCTTGAGAGGAATGTAACAGAAAAGCAGCATYACAAATCYTGTTTATTACAACTGCTTAGCTATTTGTTAAAAAACCAAATCCGCCAAATTTACTAAAAATATATGTTTTTAGATGATGAAACTTAGCAACATAGAACAGAAAATAATAGAGTCCTAAAATATCTTCAGTTGGAAGGGACCAATAAGGATCATTTATTCCAACTTTTAAGTTTATAAAAACTACTAGGGAAATCATAAATTTGAAAAATTAGAATTTATTTTTTCATTTTAACTCACATTCTGCCATTCAAAATAGGTGYCCTGTGTTTCACCATTCATGTTTTCCCTGCTGACCTCTATGTTGTCAGTGTTAAAATTAGTTTGGTGAAGTCCCAAKATAATTGTAAGCTGGAAGACATGGCTAGGAAAATAAAGGCTTCATATGTGAAGCTTAGCACACCCACACATTAACAGTTTTGATCCACATATTAAGACTGGAATTTCATAACAGCATGCAATTTTTCATTACTTCACCATCTTTTCCAAATCTCTGAACAGAAAGATAGAAATAGTCAGGAATGGCACAGCTAAAAGGAATTTCTGCTTCAATTACACCTGAAGCTGACAGTTTAGACWGATCTGTTTCTTAGGAGATTTGTACAACAACTTCAGATGCCCATCTTCTTTCTAGTCAGCTGCTGACTCTTTTATAAAGCTTCTAATCTTAAGATGTGGCTTTATACATTAGGCCAGCTGGATTCTGAGCAAACATTTGTATTATATGCAACTGCTGTGTGGAAATCTGTTTTCTACCAACTGAGAAACATCTGTATATTATGTCCTAGTTAATGCAAAAGGGCTTTGTTCATTTCTTTGTTTCATCTTATTTATACTATCCCTCTTTTTATTAGTCTCCCTGCTGTCTAACAAACTTCAATTGATATAACACACTGCTGTGAAAAATCCAGACTGCATTTGTCAGATCAGACATATACAGTAACTTCAGTTTTCACTTGCTTAAGGTTATATTCTCCCTGCACGCTGCACATATAATTCCCACAAATGTTAATGGGCTTTAAGATTGTGTACTGAGGGCAAACTGGAGCTCTTATATTATTTGCTGGTTAGATTCCATCATGCTTCATAAAGCACTAACTGGTAAAATGTAATTGTTRGAACAAGGTCCATAACACAAAAATAATTTCAGAGAAGAAAAACTTTTTAATTCTTTTTTAAAATATAATTATGTATGTATGGTTATGTGATAAGATTTCTAGGGTACTTATATTTAAATGCATGTACAAGCAATTAGTTGATCCTGCATGGATTCGCTTCTGTAATGCATATTGTGGACTGATGAAGCAAAAGCTGTTATCAAAGTGAAAAGGAACACAGGCTTTTATAAGGTCAGCAATTTTTCAATGAACTGGCAGAGCAAGGATTACAGCTTCAGACATCTTGGTACCTATTTAAATATCTAGAACTTTGAACATTTGTTGGTGTTTCTGGGGATAAAATAAATCATTTAGGAAAAGAAAAACGGATGCTTTATTACATGTATTTACCTCCCCTTTGAAGTTCGTGTCAGATTTGCTCATTTAAAAGAAAATAATTCCACTACAGTCATTACAGTAATTCAGGTTCAAACAGCAGATGAAACCAAGCWATATTCTGTCTGCTTTGAAGATCTTCAGTTGGTTTTCTCACACACAATTTGAGTAAATCTCCTAAAACATAATGCTAGGAAAAAAYTGACAGAYTGGAAGGGAGTAAACCACAGTATCAGAGATATTAGAAATTAGAMAATAAAATCTTTCTCAAGAAGGTCATATAATCTCTCTCGCTACAGCTGAATTTTTTTCCTATAAAGCTTTTTTCRGATTCAGTTTAAAAATGARCAAGTGGCATTTCCATCACTTCCCCTGGGAGGCAATTTTGTACTTAATGTATTCTCAGTGTATATAAGGTAGGGAGGGACACCCACATCTCCCACKTTGTTGAAAAGTGYTCTAATCATTYGAGAGAGAGGGCAGGTGGGAGGGAAGGAAATGTATTCCACCCCTCTTGTTGAAGCTGTGTCACTATGCAGAAAAGATTTCAGGATATCATGGGAGGGAGGAGGGAGAGAGAGAGGGGAAAGAAGAGAAAGCTGTCTGCTAGTTAGCACATTCACTTTGGTACAGGGAATCCTAGGTTATTGCTAYGAGTTTTACTCTAGAGRCTTTATTTTATCCACTGGTCAAGATAAAATAGGAAACATTTCTAGCTAATTTGTCTACAGATCTTATTTTTATAAGCCCATATATAGAAATGCAAGATTGAAGAGGCACGACCATCTGTTTTTCTCAGATGGTATTTTGCATCATGTGAATAGATCTGGAAAAAAMCCCCACAACTTCTCTGGACAATCTGTTGGTGTTACATACAGTGCCTCGTRCAAATTCCAGATTAGATGTTAATTTCACCTTTGCTACTTAGTAATACATATTTATAGGCAAAATTATATTTTGTTAGTAGCAAAATTAAATCACATTWCCTTAATTTATCTACAAAGATTTYGGACATCAGTATCYGCYTTCCTGTATTACTGGACCTGAAAGTCCAACAAGGTTTAAGCAGACTGAGTTAAAAGTTATGCTGTGCTTGAGCTTCATGCTACATCAGTGTTACCATTCCTTGAACAGCAGTTCAGATTTGCTAAAGCTGTGTTTCCTTGTGACAGGCTCGGCTCTTGTCACATGCAAATACAGCCATTGCTGCAATACCTTCTGTTATGAAGTAGAGATGGGACAGGGCTCACTTTATTAAGTGTAATAAATTCCCATGTATATTTGAAGGATTAGCGTTCTCTCTAAAAAGTGAACTTTGTGATCCAATCTGTAAATGTTGAATAGCACTATGAATAGAAATGTAATTCAAGATGTAACTGTACCATAAAACTAAACTGGCTTGCCTTTTTTTTTTCTGTTCATAATCTGACTTTTTTTTAATCAAGATATTTTTACTTAATGTCTTATAGGAGGATTTATGTATTTTGTCAATGAAAGCACCTCTGTGCCTAGAGGAATATTTTTTCCAGTGGGTAAGTGGCAGGAGAAAGTAATTACAAGGGAGGGGGACTCTATGAAAGTCAAAAGATGAAAGTGTTATGACACTTAAGCAAGCTCAGATAAAATACTTGAGAAAACTCAATTTTAGCTCCTGTGATATGTAGACTAAAGTTGACTATGACTCTCATTCAGTTATAATGATAAGTCTTTGGCTCCAAACTATCTCTACACTTTATTCTTCTCCATCTGTTMAATCAAGTGTCACTCTTAGCGKCTTCCTTCATATCTTTCCCTCTCACAAACTTTCCTCACACAATTCCAGAATGGATGAATACATTCCAGCTACARTGAGCACCCTCTAGCTGTTTTCTGTACCATCCTCTTTGTTTTGTGCTGAGCCATCTGTCGTCCTTAGAATGTAAGTCCTTTAGAGCAAAGTATTCATTACTCATTGAGCAATGATTTCTGAGAAAAATTTRTACTTAAACCACCGACATTGTTACATATAGAGTTTGGAGCAGTTAGAAGACATCTTATTAAATAAGTTCATCCAATACCTATGGAAGTGATGGTGTGCATGATTATCTGTGCTATTACACGCAGTTTGAATGAATCTTCAATTCTTCAATCTCTTCAATTTCTACAGTACAAAGTACTTCAGCTCACCATATATCTTCAGACAAAGCCTGTTATTGATTCTGGAAGTCACATTCCTGCAAGTGGCAGAAAGATGCTGTGCACCACTTTTTTTTTTTTTTTCCTTCTATTCCAAGCACCCATTGTTGTTGCAAAACAGATGAGACAGGATATTTACTGCCTACTGTGCATAAACTCAAAATAGGCGGCACAATTCTTACTTGTCTCCCAGATAGTGAAGTAAGGCTTCCAAGAGTGAACTCATTTGTCTGAGTGCTCATTTCACTTTCTCCAGGTGCATATCAAGATGAAGTAGGAAATCACCGTATCTTTATGTGCTTTTACAAAGAATGCTCACAGACTTAAAATGACAACAAAATTCCAAATTGATATTCTCAGTGCAATGCCTGTCAATACAAAAGCAACTCAATTTTTATGCACTCAAAAGAAAAACAGAATAGCAAATTGGAATAGTAAAGTAGGCAGCCTAATCTAACACAGCACCAATCTCAAAAAGCATACTTTGATCTTGATCAAAGGTAGAGAAACTGGATGGGTACCTATCTTCACATCACCCAGAGCATTCCTCCTGTAGTAGCAGATATCAGCTGCTGACTGCACAATGCCGAGGAGCTGTTACTCACAATGAAGTCAGTGAAATTACTCATATGAGTAACACCAGCAATGACAGGAAGATATTCATAATCTGACATTTAGTGAATGATTTCTGACTTGTTACCTCAGAATAAGGTAGTTGAGGCAAAATGTAGTAGTTTGTAAAGAAACAGCCACCTCAGAAAAAAAGACCCTAAACTTAAAAAAAAAA
>NW_026624103.1:40928-51869 GCF_030028575.1 Malurus melanocephalus | reverse complement strand
ACAACAAAAAAAAATGAAAAACAGAAAGAAGTCCTAGGATGTGAAAAAGATAGGAAAGACAAAAGTCGGCACAGATTTTAAATCACTGAGACAATAGACATGCAAAAGGACTTGATTAAAATTGTCAGATATGAAATGCATGAACTATATAGTGCATGCAAAACACATGTATTGTTCATTGTTTTCTCCATTTCAGTTTTGCAAAACTCTAAAAGTGCACCCTATTTCTCACTAATGTCCTTGACATGAGTTAAACAACACTTTATCTTAACAGCTTCAGTCAGTAAAGCACTTCTGTAAATACCCTCTTCTTTCAAAACAACCTTCTTCCAGCAACTCTTAGTCAGCCATAAACACCTTCCATAAGTGTTTTTCTAGTTTCTCCCACAATCTCTTCACCAGAAAATTGAGCAACATGTTATAAAGTCAAATTGATATAAGCCATAGAAAATATGTGTTCAACAGACGAGACTCATGGATCTCTAGGTATGTGCTTTCTTATGAGGGTGGTCTGCAGTATGGGGGATCCAAACGAATATTTCTGAAATGAATGCATACAATATAAATTTCTGTTTCCAACATATTTGTGAAAAAAAAAACCAAAAAAACAAAAGAACAAAAGAACAAAAGCATGACAACAATTTTCAAGTCCTGCTATCCATGGCTATACCACAGCAGTAGTATTTGAGAGGTTCTCAATGTGAGGAGCTACACAACCCTTCCCTTGGTTTGGACCTAAGAATCAGCTGCATAGAGCTGTCTGAAGTCAGTGCATGACCACACCTTCAGGCTCAGCACTGCCTTTAAATGCTGGGCCACTCGTGCCATTTCACTGCAGGTATCTTAAGAGTCTAATTCTGTTTCTCTCTCTTAGATTTCAGCTGAAACTCAGAACTTTTAATGGTGACTACCACTGCTACRAGAGCAGAGAAATGAATACTACAGTCTTTGAAATGTGTTAATTCTTTTTATGCAGCTGAACAAATGGGATAACATTCTATTTTATGAGTTCAAACCTTTGTGTTGCAAAAGTTATGRATGCAAAGTTATTTAAGGAATGCTCCACTGCGACATAATTTTTCTTTTATTTTTTGTGTAATTCAATATGAGTCTCGGAATTGCACTGCGACAGTTCAGGAATCAAAAACATGAAAAAGAGACAGGTCTTCAAAATGTTTGAAAGAGAAGACCGTGTATCAACTATAAGCACAATTTTTGAGGGTTTCCTTGTAAATGTTATATAAGGTCATATTTGTATGAAGAGTCAGGTTTGKAATATATGTTTAGTTGAGCTTCAATGAGCTGACCTCTACTTATGCCCTATCCAACCAGACTATAAAAAAGACAACATAAAGGAGACCTTGGTCTTGGAAGAGTGCAAAGAACAATGTTAGCACAAGATGAGGATGTTTACAGATGTTTGCCTTAATGCCTCTGCAGATTTACACAGGGATCTTTGAATGTCTTCTGTGTTAAGACAGTAAAATGAGATCTGACTACCCTGAATTAGGAGCTGCAGGTTACTTCTTAGACACTGAGCCTTAAGAAACTCATGAGATCTCTAATATTTTAGTAAAAAACATCTATGCTGCTCTCAGGTCCATGTATTATTTGCAAATACACTATTGCTTTTGTTTTCTTCCTAAACTCACTAAATTTACTGTAGACTATTCCACTGAGCTTAATTTTCTAGTTTCAGTGAAAGACATCGTCCAATGTATACACACATATAGTACATCATAGGTGAAACCACTCAGCCAAAATGATTCATCTGCAGGAATTTGTTCTACTAATGATTTTGTTGTTTCAGTCCCCCAGTTAAGGAAAGTGCTTACACTACATTCATTTCTAGTAACCGTATTTTAAAATATCATATTTAGAGCAAAGACACTTTCTTCAGTTACACATAGCATGTAGAAGTCTTCAGATCAGAGATCATGTCAAAACCAGTCTTTCCATACTCTAAAACAATAAATCTTTTGCACAATATCCTATGATGAAGATTCTGTAACACYAATCAGTAATTTGAACTTTCAGCTATCAGGTGATTTTGTGTGTCATATSTGTCAGATCTTTAAACAAACATTGAAAGATGACACTTTTCAAGTGCCCCTGCTCCATTTATAGCCTATCTAGTAAAAGAGTGTTCAGCAGAGCAATGGTTTGTACACTATGGAATGAAGAGTTTAATGGTTCATACATACTTCATTTGAAAAATATCAATAACCATTTCCAAGCCTTTTCTTGCATAAACTACATGAAAATCCCATGTAAATGGTGCATAACTTCTTTATGATTCGTGCTATGAGTTGGCTGGTGTTGTGTGGTTTTGGTTTTTCGTTTGGTTTTTTAATTCTTAAATAACTTATAAAAGTGTGGCTTTACCTGGAGAGTTTAAGGTAYATTTCCATTGGTGTAAAAATACATGTTTCATTCCCTACAAACATTTTCAGTTACATAAATAGGCTGTATGGAATACTTTGCTTTCTCCCATTATTCAAGTTGAAAAYAGCCATTTGATAGATTGACAGTCTAATTCATTCAGCCAAATTCWAGAGTCAAATGATAATTCCATTATAAAAGCCTTGACTGTTCCTTCATGGCATTTAACTGTGTAAGAAAACTCAGAATTACTCAGAAATACTCAGAAACTGTGTAAGAGACTCAGAATGCTGGTTTTCAAGTGTTTCCTTAACAGAAAACAAGTTTAATGATGATAAGCCATGGCCAACAGGAGCACAGAAGGGTGACTTGGACAAGCCTATGATAAGCAAAATGTGAACTTTTCAGTTTTTATATAAGAGCACTTAGCTGTTATCTATCTATCCATTTGGGCACAGTGTTCTCATTYATAGTTCAAGCTAGGAATAACTAACTGATGTGTGGAAGGTCTGATTTTTTCTCTGTTCAAGGACCACCATGCAAGTGGTTTAGCCATTAGAGCCAGAGTGCATCTTTTTTAAAAATATATGACATGTAATATTAAAGGACACCATAAGCTTCTTAGCCAGATTCAATACTTTCATAATTCCCTAATGTAGATTAGGACTTTCTAGAATAAGATCTATCCTACTGTTTTCCAGTGAAACACTGAAAAATCAACTTCTTGAACGAAATGTTGGGTAGGGAGAGAGGGGGCGCATTTTAATTTTTTTACCTTGCTTGTTACTTTTGTTAGTTTTGCTGATAATTCAGAAAATAAACACTATAAAACAAACACCAACCATTAAGAACTGCAAGMAGTATTAGCAAATAATTGTCTTCCTAGTGGGCAGTAAGTTATTTTATTCCCTTTTCACTACAGGTGTCTGACACTTTTCCAGTAATGTATCTATCAACTAGTTTCAATGCCATTTGAACTGGGCTAAAATCTTCTATCCTATGGTCCAAGCTCTAGCAAAACACTGGAAGGTGACCTTTGAGGTCTTATAATTTCATTGGAAAGGGGAATAATTTAAATACTGAAAGCCACCTTTAAAAGCATCAAAATTCTAAGTGGATTTAAGATTAGATTTTGAGGTTTTTTTTCCACTGACATATGTGAGAACCAAAAATACTTTTAGATGTAAATCTGTTTTTACTTTCCTTGTGAAAGTTTGGGGCATTCAGGTCCAGATATATCATTACAAAATTATTTTGCTGTAAGATAGAACCTGGGCTTTTGCACAGAAGAGCTTATTTTTTTTTCTTACAAGTTATAATTAGGAAGGGTGTGGTCACAGAAAAGTGTTAAATTTTTGCCCAATCATGCCTACTTTTGTGTAAAGTGAAATGTTACCTGCTATTGTCCCATAAAGCTTATGAACAGAAGGTTTGATTGAAGATTTAATAAAATTAACACTACTTTCTTATTTTCCTCCTTTCTTCTTAATCTTCTCTTCAAGATGAAACTCATCAGCACTTGACAAAAACTGCAAATAACAGCCAGATGCAGGAGCTGGTTTTATCTTTTTATGCAAGTATGTGGTGCTAATTAGTGCAAATTGATTAAACTTTAATTGCCTGATCCATGGCTAATTAATATTTATAAGATGAATGAGCAAGAAAACCAGACATTTATTAAAACACTTTAATGATTTTTCATATGTTTTGACAAAGCAAAGCAAAGAGATGTTATGAGTTTAGATGTGCCAGACATAAGTACAGTATTTCTTACATTTTCTATCAGCATCAGAAAACTAATCATTTTCYCCCACAAACTATGAAAGTAGTTTTTATCTTCCACACAAATATTATGGTGCAGTGTTCCAGTTTCCTCTTCATAATRTGATGTGTTGAACAACAGAATGCCACAGAACTATCATGCCTCATGCAGCCAAATACATCAGACAGATCTGTGTATAAGTCTGGTTTTTAAAATGCAGTGAATTGAATAGACTCAGTTTCTTCTAGCCATGCCTACCTCMGCTGAAAAAATACTATATTAACCCAAGTTTAACAATATTATTTTATGGCTATCAACAGATTGCTCCTTGCACTTCTCTAAAAGATCACTTCTCATTGGCATACAAATATTGAGACAATAATTCTTTCCTAACACTAACCCCAGTGCTTTGAATGCACTGTGTGAAAAAAAAAAAAACCCAAACTTGGCTTGCTATCATAGTGTATTCGAAAGCTATTTTAAGGTCTTTATGCTGCTTGCTTTATTTCAGTCCAGTGTGGAGGTCTGCTTGCATTCATTCTGATTTGCCAAACTGGATAACCCGATAAACAATTTTTTTTCAGTTCTTCCCTCTTGGAGATAACTCATCTCTAACCAGGCTTGCATTTCAAAAACAGTGTCTTCACCTCCCCTCCGTCTTCTTACATTCATTGTCTTTGGACCAGTCTGTAGACTCAAAAAGAAATAATTGGGGTATCAGGCTGTGAGTCTTTGCAYATGCTAGTTAATAAAATAGAAAAAATAAAATATATGTAGTCAGCAAAATCTAAGCAAAAATGTTCTAGATTTGTTTCAGATATGGTTAATTGTTAGAAGCTAGAAATGAAGCCAGTTAGGACTCAGGTTTCCTGTTCCTTGGTATAAATGACATTTCTGCACATAAACATCACCAAAAACTTGTGACACCTCTGTCAATCCAGCCAGAATAATCTCTATCATGTATTATTTGGTAGCAGAGATGTCACCTTTTCATCTACAAAGAGTAAACTAAGGCTTGATAAGTACAAAAACCCAATGGAACCCTTGGGCTACATTTTATACAGCAAATAAAACGATAATGCCTCTCTTTGCATAAAGAGATGAGCGAAATTCACTGACAGTGCTAGCTAAAACAGGATGATCACTAACCACAGGACCATTCTGTACACACTGCTTAAAACTCTTTCCATCTGTAACATGTCTAGATGGTTCATCCAAAACTGTGATGAGGAGGATAGATAAGTTGTTAATCAGATGCCTACTGCTCTCTCCCTAGTCCTCCTTCAGCAGCTTGGATACAATCAACAAATCTCAGCAACCTCAAGGCCAGATGATCTCTGAAACTCCTGTGGACCACAAGATTAAAATGTTTTAACTTGTTGATGAAACGCTTTTTACTTTCATTTTCTCACTATTTTKGGGGGTGTGCAAGCTAACTTAATGAAATAATTAATTTTGTTTGATAAGTTAAAAAAAAAGCATTTTGAGCAATGATGATAAGTGAAAAACACTGAAAACCTTCTCATACTTAGTGCAGTCAATTAGTAATTMATTTTGGATAATACACTGTTGAAACCCTTCTGCCCACACACTAACACACCCCACACACAGAGTTTTTTTATCCACTAAAAACATTCTGTAGTGAAAATTTTAGTAAAACGCCCTTACTGTGATCCAATTAGGCACTGTGAAAGAGCCCCACCACACAAATACAAAAAAAAGGAATCCTTTTAGAAAATAAAAATCATCTGGACTACTGAGTGATTTGCCATAGCAGATTATTAGATTAGATTAACTTTCACATTTAGAAACAATTTATAAATAAATATATCTAAGCATTAGAGAAAGCTAATGGATGGATAAATGTTAGCCTAYAGAGTAACAAATAAAAAAAGCTTGAATGGCAAAAAAGAATAAGTCATTCATTGTGCACGTGAAGAATTCAGAGTTTCTGCTGAACTCAATTACAGGTATCATTCTGTACCATAATTTCTTAGTAAGAATTTGAATTATGCAACATATAGCACTTTCTGGAGCACRTGGGAACAATTGTACACATATTCTGGGGCTATGTGTGAAGAAAGAGTCACAGGATCACAGAACAGTTGAAGCTGAAGGAGCACTGAAGGTTATCTGGTTAAAGCCCCTGCTAAAATAGTGCCACTCAGAGCCTGTTGCCCTGGGCCRTGTCCAGACAGCTTTTAAATGTCACTCTCACAACAAAAAAAGTGTTTCTTTAATTTTGAGTAATTTGATAAACACAGTTACATCATCTGCTTGTTCATGCCACAGTCAATGTAGTGCACATATGACTTCTTTCATTGGTCTTAAAGCTCAGCATGTRTAATGGAAGTGTAAGAATACATTGGAAATGGAAATTCAGTGAAATTTCACATATCACACTACGATTACACAAAAGACTACTGCCATTTGAATCAATGAAGCTCCAAAAAAAATTAGGACAGACTAAATCTAAGTCTAAAGTTCCCAATCAGATAAATTACTGCTAAAATCTTGATCAGGGTTAGGATCCTAATGTGTTCAATACTAGTGCATAATTCCAGTTAGATTTGTCCAGTRTGTCTCCTGACGATACCTTCACAGTCCTGAGAGATAAGGGTYAGGTGAGGAGTAGAGTTAGGCCCTGAGCTTGTGGAAAGGAGATTTCCAGCTCCTCAAGGAGAACAGTCAATAGGATCCCCTGGGTGGTGTACTTCAGGGGTCTGTACCAGTGTTATTTGGTAACTTCATTAAGGACAGATAGGATCAAGGGCAGCCTYGGCAAATTTGTATGTGACACCAAACTGAGAGGTGCAGTTGACACAACTGAAGGATGGGATGGCATCCAGAGGGACTTGGACAAGTTCAAGTGGCCCCACAGGAATCTCATGAAGCCAAGTACAAGGTGCTGCACTTGAGTCAGGACAACCGCACGAATCAACACAGACTGGGAGTGCACAGAGAGAAGCCGTGCCAAGAAGGATTTGGGAGTGCTGTTGGATGAGAGGCTGGACATGACCCAGCAATGTGCACTCACAGCCCAGAGAGCCAAACGTGTCCTGAGATGCATCGTGGCCAGAAAGGCAATGGAAGGGATTCTGTCCCTCTGCTCTGCTCTGGAGAAACCCCACCTACAGGGCTGCATTCAGCTCTGGTGGCCCCAGCATGGGACGGAGAGGGACCTGCTGAAACAAATCCAGTAGAAGCCACCAAAATTATTAGAGGAATATGAATATATGAGGAAAGGCTAAGAGAATTGGGATTGTTTAGGAGAAGGGAGGGATTTGGGGAGGCAACCTAATTGTTGCCTTCCATAATCTGAAGYCAGAGAGGGACTTTATACAAAGGCATTTAATGGTAGGACAAGGGTAAATTGTTTTAAACTGAAAGAGAGTATGTTTAGACAAGAAGAGTAGGTTTAGAYGAGATACCAGGAAGAAATTCTTTTCTGTGAGGGTGATGAGACACTGGAACAGGGAAATTGTGAATAYTCTAGAAATAACCCTAGAAGTGCTCAAGGCCAGGCTGGATGAGGCAACATGGTTTAGTGAAGGGTGTCCCTGCCTGTTGCAGGGTGTTTGGAATTGGATGATTTTTAAGGTCCCATCAAACCCAAGCCATTCTGTGATTCTGTGGTTGTATGTTCTCTCACTTGCTTATAGCTATCTATTTGTGCCTCCCATCTTCTACTTAGGGCTACATCTGATTAAGAATTAAAYAGACAAATAAAGAGATGCATAATTGTTCTGACTAAGTGTCAAGTTGAATGGCTTTAATTCAGTTAGCTAAAGATAGGTGATGTTTGAGGTATGCAAGTGTATCCAAGATATTTGTGTGGAATAAAATGATACCTATGCAGTATCTGTTGAGGGAAGGTTTTGTTGGGTCTTTTCTTTCTGCTTTTATTTTTGTTTCATTTTCTACAGAAGTGTGATATACAAATTAATGTAAATTTAATGATTTCTAGATTAGGGGTTTTTATTGATGTTGGAGAACAAAATAGACTCTATAAAYGTGGGACCTGTCACATCATTTACTCATTAATGTTGGCATACTTGGAAATGAATATGGTCAAGTGTCTGACATCCATAAAAGCAATAATTTGGAAAAGATCATTTTCCAGACTGTGTAYAATGTCAAAGGTTCTGTTCATATATTCAGTTAATGAAACTTCATTTGTCTAAAATAATGTGTCAGGCTGGAATCTGATGTATGGGACACTGAGCTTTGTATATGCACTTACATAATGAGTAGTCTCTTCTACCTGCATATGTTGAGAACACTTTTAGATAATTTCCTATAGCAAATAAATGTTTTCAACCTGCTCACCTGCAATTAACCGCTTAGACCAATTTTTTTTTGTAGTTGTTTTAAACACCATTCTGAATTTTTTTGAAGTTATTAATACTTCAATCATAACTCTGTAGTAGATTCAAGTCTCTAAAAGTATATCATAACTGCATATTTAAAATAACCCCTAACTCTAATCTAGATTATTTTCTTTATGAAGTCATAGAGAAAACAGCAATCATGAAGGAAAAATAGGGAGGAGAAAAGGGGAAAAAGAAAGAAATATTCCTGCCCGGACATATCAGTTGCAGGTTCTAAGAATCTTACCACAATTTTTAAAAAGAGATAAAATTTKCAGAGATGACTGTACCAAGGAATGGAGAAAATGTGCTCCTTGAACTGATTGACCAAAGAAGTTCTCTCAGGTAATGCCATCCTAAGACAAAGAACTAAAAATGCATTAAAGATTTTTATTAGCATTCTAAATCACTTCCTTTGTAATAAATGAATTACATTAACAAAATTAATAGAGGATTTTAAAGAAACTGAAAATTAAAGGATCAAACCTGTTTGCAAAGTAATATAATATGTAAAATAATTCCAATGCAGTGTCTTGTACATGGAAATACTGATTTTGCCAAAACATTGACTTCTTTTAATACAACATTCAATGAATGACAACGTACATCTGTGTTTCTGAAGGGAGACTTGAACTCCAGTCTCTTATGGAATGAGCAGCTTTTCCACTCTCTTTTCTTCTCAAGTAAAAAAAAAAAATATAATAAAATAAAAACCAACCAACCAACCAACCAACCAACCAACCAACCAACCAACCAAAAACCCAAACAATAACAATTTTCCCTCTCTTGAAGTGGTAAGTGGTCTGTTTCTTCATCTGCATGTAAAGGCTAGAAATCACTTTTGAATATATTGTTCAGCAGCTAAGCTTGTTCTCAAATAGCCCAGATGGGCGGTGAAAATCTTTTGCTCTTGCTACAATACCGTCAAAACAGCTTCTTGTAATTTGTTTTGCCATTTTATTGTGCAAATGACCTGCAGCAGACCACAATGAAAGGAAGCATTTTAAAATATAAGAGAATATATGCTTCTGTGGGTGTACGTATGAATATATCTGGAAATCCATAAATCCATTTCCATTTTTATTCTTTCCAGTAATCAAAGGAATTCGGATGCTATTTTTGACATTCAAGATCCTTTTGAAAGACTCTTGAGTCTGCACTTATTTCTGCTGACAAATACAAGCTACAAAACGTTTTAAGTCCTGGTCATCCTATCAATCAACCAGACCARTAAGACCGCTCTGTTTCAGTCTCGTTTATGAGTCTGGGATTGGTTTTCATGAAAAGAAAAACTTGACAAGGATGGGGAAAATCTAGCGCTTACCTGGGTGTCATCTAAACATGTCTGGAATATAACTGGATCAAGGAACAAGAAAAAAGCCAAATATTCCCTTGATTTTTTTTTTTTTTATTTTTTTTTTTAAAGCAGAAAGAGTTCATACAGTCTACAGTCCACTAGAATGGACTTTTGACTCCAAGATATTATTGCAAGAGACTGTTATACACAGTTCAATTTATAAAGATGTCAAAACCTTCTTTAAAAGTAGTTAATATGCTTATACATTTTTCATGTTGGAAAAGAACTAAGATGTCTTTCACCTCTGATGATTAAAAAGGTCACTAAAACCCCAGTTTGACTTTGTTACTATTTGTTGATAGTTAGCAATTGCAGGCRTTTGATACAGCATTGCCCATTTCCTTATGTATTTTTCCTCCTTCTCTCATCTTCACTACTTCATATATTTGTCAAAGAGCATTTTAATATGTTGATATTCAGCAGGTAACCTCATCATTTGAGTTTCCTTTGCATGTTTTTTCATGTTCCAGTACCCATCCCGATTAAGAATTTGATTCAGAATTTTCAACATTAAGTGGAGACATCTTGTCATAGATGTACAGGTTATTGACAAACTGTGAAAAAAGAAATGGTCAGGGCCAGTGTTTGACCTGGATCCCAGCAGCACACACTTTCTCATTAGCTCTAGCTAATCTTCTAAGAGCAGGTGTATCTAAAAGAGTACCTAAAAGAAACCTAACTGGAGCAGAAAATGTTCCAGAGGGTGGGTGGACACTGAAACAGGCTCTCCAGGGAAGTAGCCACAGGACCAGCCTGACAGAATTCAAGATGTGTTTGTACAATTCTCTCAGGCATTTTGGGGATGTCCTGTGCAGGGCCAGGAGTTGAATTCAATGATTCCTGTGGGTCTCTTCCAACTCAGAATATTCAGTGYTTCTGTGATTATGGTCTTCTTTCACTCAACAGTATAAATATACCACAGACAATGGAATACATATTGTGGAAAAAACTTTTTCTAAAATTAACAGAAGTGATTTTTTTGACGTATTTAACTAGATGGATAGAAGTTTAGGCAGATTGGGCCTAAAATTTCAGCAATATCAACGTCTCTTTTTCTGTTTTTTTTTTTT
>NW_026624103.1:32206-40668 GCF_030028575.1 Malurus melanocephalus | reverse complement strand
CCAAGAATTAAGGATCACAAAGATGAAAGTATAAGTAGCAATCGTGTCTCACTTTTCTTTATCAGCACAAGTCTCTCGCCCATAACAGATAAATGTAACTAGTTATCTGGGCCAGGAGTTTGCTCTCTCTTACCTTTCCTCCTCCAGCTCCACTTTCTACTTTCAGCATCTGATGTTTAACTGTGTTCATCCAGAAAAAAAAGTTACTCATGAAACGTTGGGATGCTGACATTAAAAAAATTGTGACTGTTAGGACCCAGCTCTGCCGTCAGTCAAAATGATACAACTCTCTTCCTAGCTATGGCAAGTGTTGGCTTGCACTAACACTGAGCTGAACTACAGGCACAACTGGATCTTAATCTTTTAAAAGGCTCCTTAATAACTATAGTGCTTAATTCAAAACTGTTGCACAGGTAAATCAATTACTGTGTTAAGTGAGTCTGCCACTAGAACAATGAGAAAATACACCKAAGCTATTTATGTAATTCCACATTTGTACAGAACGCAGTAAAATTAACTGATTATAGGTGTTTAGGAATTTTGTTCACTTTTTAAAATTATTGTTTTAAAGAAACCAAATCACAAATACACACAATTGTAGAACACATATTCAAGCTTTGAAAAACAGCTGTCACTTTTACTAAACTGGATCTATTCATTTTTCTCAGGGATGTAACAATTAAATAGATCTATGAAGAACTGAGTATGAGGCCCTCGAGGTCATACTGAACGTGTTTTCTCAGTTTGCTCATGCTGGGCTAAAAAGCTGTTGTCTAAAGCAGTAGCAGCAAAAAGAAAATGCATTAAAAAAAAAAAAAAAAAGCAGACTCCTGTGAATTTATGAGGAGTGCATCACAAAGACAAATATTTCAGCCATGCAATTCCATTCGGCCTTTTCAGCTGTGTGTCCATAGCAAGTCAACGGCTAAATTGAAAAATCAATTCCAATTTAAATTATTGGAATAAAGAACACCAGGAGTCAGAGATAAAATGGCTTTGTTCTCTGAGATCCTTTTTAATTGGAAAGTTATTTCTTCAGGGTATTCTAATGGTTCTGAGGAAAGATTGCAAAACAAAGTTGATCGGCTGGGGGAAGGTTAATAGCTAATGTGCTTTTCTTACTGCACAGCAGCCTCCTGTCTTTATGACAGCCTCCATCATATGTGAAAAAAGCCAGGATTCTAAATAATTTGATACATGCAACTATAGTGTATCACTCCTTTTCCCCAAGAAATTTTATTATGGATGTTACTCTGACATATTCATAGCAGCCCGACTGACATCCTGACCAGAATTTCTTTGCTTACAGGTGTGTTTATGGTCATTTGCTTAAATCTTGCATGGTCCTGAAGATTAATATGCTTGTGTAAGCATCAGAGATATTTTAAGTAACACAGTGATAACACAGCTGTACATATGGAAAGAATTTTCCCTTTATTTCAAGAATTTTGAAACAATAACCAAGGTGGACTATCAGCTACTATAGGCAGAAAAACTGCCGAGAAATTGTTTACAGAGAGGAAGTGGGATTATGYTGATGTGGGGCAGAATGAGAGAGGAAAGACAAGATATTTCTGGGAAGAATAAAAGGCAATTAGTAATAAGTCTTAATGCTTAAACTAAAATAGAGCAGAAAAGGAAGCCTTGCTTCTCGGATAACCAACATCTAAAAGTGTCATTGTTTAGTTATAACATCAGTGTAAGCTTTGCTCTGTTAGCAGAAAGCTGTTTAGGGCAGCTGTAGATTAGAAATCTTAAATGGGCATTTAATTTGAAATTAATAAAACAGTTATGGTATGTGTTAAGAAAAGTTACTGAGGTTTGCTTAGTATATTTAATTAGTGTAAAAGAGATAAATCTAGTTGCCATGTAATGAACTGAGAACTGCAGATACAGTAAATGTGTACTTACGTTCCTATTATTAATGCATTAAAMTTGTAAGAATGTTTAGGAATTTAATTAGCATTTAATAAGATAGCTATAGCAAATTACAGTAGTTAGATGTTAAATGTAAATTAATATTTTTAGTATTTAATTGATATTAACTAATTAATTACTGTTTATTACATGGCAACTAGATTTATCTTTTACAGAGTTATTAAATCTAAATTAGAAGTTCTATTTTAAGTGGCCTCTACTCAATTAAAAAAATACAGTATCTGGGATTATCAGGGTTTACCTTCATGGAGAAATTGGGTGAGCTTGGATATTAAATCTAAAACATAAATTATATACTATATAAGTAGATTAAGTATCTTCACRCAGGGGGAATATTATTCATGTGGATAATCCCAAGAAAATGAAATTATTCAACTGAGTAGAAATCTTTTGTGGGAGTATTCCCTGAATTAGACAACAAAAAAGAAAAAGTTTTCCAAAAAGTATTTTGAAATATCAAAAAACAAGTTTTCTTATCTTGTTTGGAACTAAATTTCTTATAGTTGAACAGCACATTAGATAAGGGGATAAACAATGAAGTTTTCCAAGGCCCTCTACATAAAATAATTTATTTTAGAAAATCTCACCACGGAAAACAAATTATGGGTTTGGGATGTGGAGTACTTTGGAATTTCTAGTCTTTACTTAAAARGTAATTATACTATTCTGCATCACATTTACACCTTATGTTGATACTCATATAGTTCTGGTGCTATATAATAGTTTATACCAAATAATTACAAGAATTCATAAGAATTTACTTCTGAGAGGAAAACAAAAAKGAAAACATAATGTGCATTAAGCCGTCTATTCCACTGGTTGCCAAACAAGAAGTTGCTGTGAGCTCCTGGGGCTGTATTTCAATAAAAGGCTGAGGTACCTAAAGCACGAATGAGAGTAGTTTGGATATTAGCTTAAACTCRGAACGTGACCTCCTTTGTGAGGTGGCTTGAAAGTCCTTCAAGCTCTTGCCCAGGTATGGACACAGGCAGAACTTTGCTGTCTGAGAAATACCACGTAGTCATTTGTCTAAATGCAATGCTGACTGGGTTGCCTCAGCTGGAGTTAGGAGAAGCATTAGACCTTTCAGAAAATTCACTTCAGTTCCTGATCTCCTAATGCTGTGAAATGTGATATATTTTTACGCTTGTGGAATAATCCCTTGTTTATTAAAAAATTATTTGTAAATCCTTATTTATCTACAAATTCTGAATTCCTCATAAATTTTATTACCTTTTTTAAAAAATTGATATCTTCTAGATAAGAAATAAAGATAGCAAAATCACACTACAGAAAGGTCTCTGGGGGGTCTCTAAATCATACAGATTGTAGAGAGTTGCAAAAAATGTTACACTCTGATTTTTTTTATTACATTTATTGCTGTCTGGATCCTTTTAACCTTTAAGAATTTTATTGTAAAGCTACTCTGGCCTTTTATAGTTTCTTTCATTTTCCCTTGTTATTAGAATAATACTTCCTTGTAATTTAATCTTAGTACTTCTTATATGTCAGTTTCTCCTCTACAGACTTATTCAACTACTTCTCATTGCCATTATCTCAGTATAAATAAAAAACTGATTTTGTTCAAATCATCAGCAAAACCCAAATGGATTAGAGTAGGCCAAGGATTCTGACTTTCCTTTAATTTTTCCACTATTCTCAATTCTTCATTATTCTCCACTTATACTACTGGCTTTTTATCAAGTCACTTCATTGACCGCTTTGTTCACATCCAAGTATCTAACAAATACCATTTTCATACWCTTTTCTATCAACACTTCCTTAATGACACAGGCTCTGATTTCTAGATAACCCTTCTGCCTCAATCACGACACTGTCYTCTACAAATCTAACTCAGGAATGTCTTTGGTGATTCATGTCTGGATGTACTCGTCACCCACCAGATGGCTGCACAGCAAAAGTTTCCCATGAGTACAGCGCCTGGAGATTTCAAGCTCTATGATGGYTGGTCCAGGAATTTTTCATACTTGCTCTCATCAAGCCTTCAGGGTCTATAGCAGATGCTACTGCAGTTTATTTATTTGAGTGCTACCATACCCTTTCCATTATCTCACTGCCCTAACTGGTTTAGTAAATATTTTAGATCTATTCTTATAATGCAGAGTAAGTAGGGTTTAAATTATAGGTTGATACATCTGTCAGCATGTGAAAATAACTCCTTTAAACTGAAGTTTTTACTTGTCCTTTTCGCAGAAGATTGCATTCTTTTGGATGAAAAAAAAAATCCAGCAAAACCCAGTCAAAGTAAAACCCACAACAATGACATAAGAACATATGAATTTATTCAAATTTATTTTTAAAAAAAGTCTCCAACCACATAATTTCTACAATTTCACAATAATTGTGAAATTTAATCTCCTAAATCCAACTAAATTTAATTGGATGGGGAAGAAATTATATTCACCCTCTTTGGACAATTTCCTGCTTAAGTTGCAATTATCATGCATATCATATATGAATTTTGCCATTCATCTTTGCAACAAAACAGCATCTTAAATTGTTTCTGACACKGTTTTCACAACCTTATGTATTTATGCTATATACATGTATGTATGTATTTATATATGAATACAAACAGATATAGACACAGATATTAGTAACTTCTGTGTCTACTAAGTACTTTTTAAAGGACAAGGATAATTAGATGACTCGATGGCCATTCAGCCACTGTGTTTATAGAAATCCAGATTTTCAGTCTCTGTGTGTGTGTAAGGAAGTTGTATTGATACATTTGATGTACAGCTACTTTTTCTCTCCCTTCAAGACTGATTAACATTTTAAAACAGTCCAGACAAAGTCTCCTTCTCATAATATTCCTAATAAGATATGACGGTACAAAGCCCATGAACACCACATTTAACTTAGGGAGGCAGAGAATGCATGTGCCTGAGGTTACAAAGTGCAGCATCTAATCATTCTATTCTGTGCTGATTGCCCTGTTTGGAATAATATGTATTTGAGGAAGCAGATGTATATATTTCCTTGGTTTCACTTAAATCAAAACTTAAAAACATTTAGGAGGGATTTTAAGACCTTAGTAGTTCTAAAATACTGTTGAACCTGTTAAAACTGAAACSTGAAAACATTTGACATGAATTCTTTAAAACCTTTTTGGACTGTATAACCATCAATCTGCAATGCAGAACCTAGAGACAGCAATCCCACCTGAATCATGCTACAGTTAATATGTACTTGCTAATATAATTTATCAAGCATTCTAAATCCATATGACACAAATGTACAGCATTGAGTCTGAAAAAGTTCAYGAAGAGTTGTAAGTAAAACTGAATGAATGCATTATAAGCTCTTTCCATGTGGTGTTTTCCCCTATCTGTCTCCTTAAAACATTTCACACTGAATGGTTTCCTGCGTGCTCTGCTGCAGATTTATTCTTCTCCTGATGCATGCGTGTAACTCCCCATTAATGTTAGTAGGAATGAGATTTACGTATGTGCACTGAGAGGAGAACAGACCCCATGGTATTTTATTCGCCTATACAGGATTATAGCCTCTGAGGATAGATTTGATTTTTTTGTTGTTAGCAAAAAAGCAGCTTGACAAGTAGCTTTTTGATTGATAATACACTGGGAGTCATAATTTATATAATCTTACACCTGCTACTGAACATAAAGGTCACTTTAAAGGTGTGAGTTGTGTGTGCTGGGGCAGAGCATAAACCAGAGGGTCAGTTTTCAGTGCTTACTGTATGACAGAGAAACAGACAAAAACTCCTACCAATGCTGATAAAATTGAAAATATCATGGCAAGCATTGTAATTAACAGCAAGTTTCCAGAACCTGACATTCTGAGCAAGTGTCATTCCCTAGGTTATTACAGAGGGAATTAGAGTGGCCTTTCACTGTCAAACTGATATATACCATTGGAGCATTGCTGAAGAAAAAGTACCATTTGTGATGTCTTTTCAGGATTTAAACATCTGCTGAATTCCATCTCTTTCTATCATTTTCTGAAAATAGATACACATCTCAAAAAGGTCTCTATCTAGGGCATTGAGTGGATTCAATATTTCAGCATTTTCTGCTTAAAAAAAATTATTCTATGTGTAAAAACTCTCTTGTACACAGCATCAGCAGGACTTTCCTAAAGCTTAAATATTTTTGTTAGGAGAATGGCTTCCTGAAATGTATTCTTATGATTAATCACTGAATATACTCATTTTTCTAAAACATCCTGTTTGTACACTGGGGTAAAATAAGAGAAAAAAGCTTTCATACCATAAAGTAGAAAGATATTTTTTCTCCATCTTTTTTTTTTTTTTTTTTTTTTTTTTTTTTTTTTTTTTTTTGCTTATCTCTATTTTTTTTCCTAATAGTCTTGCAAATGTATAAGGAGATAACTGAGTTTGGAGCAAGGCATTATTTGATACCTTCTTGTTCTAACCTTTATCTCCTGCTGCTACAAGAGAGAATTTCTACTTTCAGAACAGGGACATATTCATCCGTTGTTTTTCATTCAAATATTATTAGTATGTGTGCTAACATATTCACATTTYGTGGTTCTAATTATATAATTTCCATGATTTGCTATAATTATTAATAATATAATGGATAGGTTTAATTTCATTTCAACTTCCATTTGGGAAATAATCAAAGCCAAAAAAGGAGCCAGTGAGATCTGCTTAATTGTCTTTGGGTGCTCTGATAAGTTTTCTCCAAGCTCTGRATATGACCCAATCTTGAACATGTTTGGTGACTTTTACTTCAATATTGATGATTAGGATTTCCAGTCCGTGCTGAAAACTATTGAAGTCCTCTATGTGACTGGATGACTGTAGTCTCCATTGATTTGAATCATTTGTTTGGGTCAAGAACAGAGGCTTAGAATTTGGAAGTAATATCTTCAACATGGAGTGTTCATTGTCTCCTGTCATTGAGAGGAGAATGTATTTCTCTTTTCAGTGTGGGGAAATGGTTACAAGAAATGACTTCTGACATTAATGGAACARGGGAAAAATTCACTTTCCATGAAAATAACTGCTTTTAGGCCGAGCTTTGTCTTCATAGATCACTATGGTTTACAAATGACCTACAATAAATTAAGTAGACACCTCCGCGATGGGGATGAAAGTCTTGGCAACGCTGATTAGTTGTGGCAATTATTTTAGAGATTTATGCAGTGTTTGCCAGAACCTTCTATGTCTTTACCATTTTATCTGTGATACCACGTTATGACAAAAATAAAAAAAAAGCATAAATAAGAACTAAAAAGTATTTTGCAAATACAAATTATCAGTTCTTCTTAAACTAATCAAGGAATGAAAAATATTTTCCTCATAGATAGGCTATTTAAATAGCATTTTGTAATATTTCAGTATTCTTCAAAAATAGCAGTGACTGACATTACAGCAAAAATCATGCAGAACACAAAGGAAGCTAATTTGAAATAATCTGGCAATATATTTTGTTCATATGTACACACTCAAAATTTGAGTTGGTAATATTCCACTCAGTTTGCCCAAAGATATATTTTCCTATATGATGTTAATTCAATTAAGTTAAAATCTTGTTAACAACTTCTCTACTGACTAACAAAAGCTTTTATGTGTCACAGGCAATATTCAACAAAAACCTGCCATTGTTGCTAACWTAGCAGTTCAATATTGTTCTTAGGAATTTAAATTTTACTAGAAATTGACAAAATAATTGTGAAATACTGTAAYATTAATAATCTTAAATGGTTTTCCATGCAAAAATCAGAGATTATTATTTTTATCTATCCAACTAAATCTTCATTAATCACTCRATAAAATGGCTAAATAGAGTACTATTTATATGTATTTGTCATTTGGGATGTATATCCTCTTATAATAGCATTTTTGTCTGCTACTGCGTGTTCAGGGGAGGATACAATTGATTCAGGAAGGACCACAGGGATTTTTCATGGAAGTGCAAATGTAACACCATATTTTATGGTTGAGGATAGTTTATGAGAGAAAGCTTTCCGTGCTTTAGTGTCGAGCAAATTTTTAACACTAACATTGCTGATTCTCAGGCTGCTGATCCAACCCCTGGTTTATGTGAAATTATTATTCATTGTGTTAATGTAAAATGAAGAACAACAACAACAACAACAAAACTACTTAGAGAATTGAATAATGACTTCATGTTTTTTAGAAAATAAAAAATGCTGTAAACATTAACAAAGGTCAAAGCSACACAAATACATTGCAGATCCAACAGTCCAGAGAGGAAAATAAGTTTGAGGAGATCATGCAGAAAGATGTGGCAATTGTTTAACAATTTAAATTTCAAGATTTCTAGAACTTTCTTTTTTTTTTTTTTTCAAGCTCATGAAATTTTTGAAAGGATAGCTACAATGTTCTTTTGTAGTTATAGTGCAACACATCTCCTCTGACAATATTTCTTGAACTAGAAAACACAACAGTGATCATCTTATTTCAATGCAGGAGCAGATATCTGCCTAATGGTAAATATGAATGAATTTCCTGCTCATGAAAGCTGAAGTTTTAACTTTTAATTTAA
>NW_026624103.1:27627-31966 GCF_030028575.1 Malurus melanocephalus | reverse complement strand
AAAAAAAAATCTTGTGTTCAGGTGGAATTTTATGTGTTTTCATTTGTGTTGATTTCTTCTTGTCTTGTCATAGGCATGACTGAAAAGAGTTTGGCTGCCGTGTCTTCAGTTCCTCTCAACAGGTATTTACACACATTGATAAAATCCCCTTTACCTTCTTKTCCCCAGGCTGAACAATTCCAGYTCTTTCAGCCTCTCCTCACATGGCAGGTACTCCACTCCCTTAATCAGCTTCATGACCCTTTGCTAGACTCGTTCCTGGATATCCAGCTCTCTCTTGTRCTGGAGACCCCAGCACTGGATCCAGCAATTCCATTGTGTCTCACCAGGGCTGAATAGAGTGGAAGGATCACTTGTCCTGACCTATGAGGAATGCTTTTCCTAATACAACCCAGGATTTTCTGTTTCTTTACTGCAGCATCACCCAACATTTAAATCATTCCTGGTCAATCTGGGGCACAGCAGGATTTCTAGGTCCTTCTCTGCAGAGCTGCTTGTCATCTGGTTAATTCCCAGTATGTGCTGGTGCAATGGATTATTCTTGCCCAGGTGCAAAGCTTTGCATTTTATTTGCTTGAACTTCATGAGATTCCTCTCTGCCTGATTGAGGATGATTTGGGTYGAGCATCCCATCAGTCTCTGCCATGCGGAAGTTTACTTCCAGTCACCAAGTTTTAGTTTTGTCCCAATGGACAAATATGTGGAGAAGTAATTCTCAAATATAGCAGGCATTTTTCTTGCTACCAGCTGTGAATAAAATTACAGACCTGGCAGAAATTGTTTAATCCGAGAGTTGTGCTAGTATTTAACAGGAAACAAAATGGTCAGTCTGAAGCAGAGGTTAAAGATAGAAAGATGTGAAAAATACTAATACCATTTTTCATGACTTTCAATCATGCAAGCTTTCAAATTTTTACAGCTGGAAAGGCGTTTTTTATCCTAAGACTGGTAAGGTTTTTCTCTGCTTGGTAGTTATACAAACYTTTAGAAATTCATATAATCCAAGGATATCAGGCATCTCCACTCAGTCTCAATGCAATGCTTTTTTTTCTTTTCTCATTTATCTTACCACATATCCTTTTACATAGTTTCATATACCTAGAATATTGTCCCCAAATCCAGGTCTACCTCCAGATACATCCTAGCATGAGATTTCAATTTTAAATGTTTCTGTTTCAGTTTTCAATTTTGCATAGTTTTAGATGTAAAAGGAGAAATTAATATCTTGTAGAAAGTACTGATTTCTCTTGTTGCCTTGACAGCTATGATCATCAACAAAAAAAGAAATGTACTTGGATTTCGAATAATTTTAAAAATCTTATTATACTCTGGAATTTTCCTTTTTTCCCCCAAATTAAATACCGAAGGAACACATAAGAACAGAAGTAATGCACTACTTCATGCACATCAAAATGCAGAGCACATCACAGTATTGCTCTTTAAAAAAAAGTATTTCTACAATTTGGGAATTAATTTAGATTGTAAAGAAAATATTTTTCTCTCAGGTCCACCCACACACATTAGCTTCTCTTTGTACTAAATAGCTTTTATTTATCAGAACAAATGAAAATACCTGCAAATACAAAGCATGTTATACCAGAACTCAATTCATCCCACTTCTATACATCACAGATAAAGTTCTTACTTTATAACAAAATGTCATTTGAATCTAGTCATGGTCATAACAGCATGGGACTCCCCAAGGAAACCAAAAGCCCTTTTGCCTTCACTGTATCTTCAAGCACACATTACACTAAATGCAAAAGGCAGTGACATCAACGGTCTATAAAAGCATGACCTTCAAGTTGATRGATTTTGGGTAATAAAAGGCCTCAACAGCAGCTGACATATAAACATAAAAGGAACTTTTAAGGACAACCCACTTTGGTGTATAATGAGTAAGAAATTTAATACTATGTTTACAGATTCCACAGGCTTTGCTGTGTTGCTTTCACCTCAGAACATTTCTAAACCCAAGAGGTAGAAGAAGACTGAGGACAGCACAGTGAGTGTGGGATCTTAGATTATGTGGATAAAAATTTGGGAAGCAAGATGATTTTGAAAAAACTGAAGGTAATCTGTATCAACTGGGTATCAACTAAAGGTAATCGGGAGGGGATACATACACACATATATGTTTCTGAGAAAAAAAGAATGATCATGTATCACAAATAAGATTTTGCAGCCAAATTTTCCCAATACTATCTTGTAAGCTTTTGAATTATTGTCTTGAAAATTTATTTCCATATTATGGATACTGATCCGTTTAATGAAACAAAGCTAAGAAAGCAATTTGACTAAAGCAGGGAGACAATGAAGGGGCAAGGCTTCCAAAATGATCCCCAATGAATAGTCCRTCCATTCAACATCCTAGCGAACTGGTAAAGTGTCCCAAAACATAAAAATTGCCAAGAGGGGGCAGCAGCATGTTGAGTCAAGGGAACTTTCCTCCTTCCATTGAAAGTCCACGGAAGCCGAGGTAAAAGCACCTATTCGCTTTGCAGATCTTGCTAAATTGGTGCTGAACATGAGATGATAGTGTGATGYTGTCAATAACTTAGGGGAAAAGCAATTGCTACCACTGACTAAGAATAGCAAGACTTGTCTGATTTTTTGGAAATTCTTCAGGTGAAGCCCAATTAAAAATCATAGAAAGTTTGAAAAGTCTTCACCAGTCAAAAAAACTCACAAACAAAATGCCATAAACAGTTACCTACTAATTCCAAGTCATGACAGCATGTCATCTACTATTAAAAAAACTTGGAGTAATCATGGGATGAAGTTTTATTAACCAAATGCATGGAGGATTCTCACTGAATAGACAGAAATCAACAGTTCTACATGCATTTAAAGTAACTACATATGCAATACATATTCAGATGTAAGGTATATTTACATATGCAAAAAATTGCATTTCCTGTCCACTGACAAATTTTGACTGTCTATGAGTGCAAAACCACTTTGAATTCTTTCCATACACAAGACTTCTAAATTTAAAGTTATTTGCATGCAGGGAATAAATTCCTGCAGTTCTGCTAACATGCTATGCTCYGCTATGTTTTTCCAAAGCTTTCATCTATCTATATAGTTTCTTATGCAATCACCACTTTCAYGGTATCTAAGGGCCCTAATGACTCCTTGTTCTGCCAGGTTTGCACTTAGAGCTTTTTATTGCCACTCTTTAGATAGGTGTTTGAACTGTGGCAGGTAGGACAATCCAAAGACAGATCTCATTTCAAAGTATTCTGAAGGGAATAGCTAGTAAAGAAGAGCAGTGATTGATGCAATAGAAGACATAAGAGGATTTTCTTTTTTTTTTTTTTTTTTTTTTTTTTTTACCAGCTACAGAGAAGTCTAGACTCTTTACTTTAAACTTGAAGTGTTAAAGGGGACTCTTAGATCTCATCGTCTCAAAGTCTCTAATCTATGCAAAAAGTGGGCATTGATGTAAAAATAGTACATGTATGAACAACTCAGAAGCATAGCTGGAGTGCAATGTGTATTTGTGGGTCTAAATACTTTGAAAATGCTTGTTCCTGTCTGTGAGACTGGCAGAAGGTGAGAACAGTCAAAGATCTCTTCTGTGAAATTTCAGCTCTTTCTTCCTTGCGTACTACTTTTCCTTCTTATTAGAAAACTAAAATCGGAGAAATCTGTGAAAGTCATAGAATCATTCCTTGCAAAGAATATAGGTGTACAAGTATAGCRAAGTGCATTTATAATCCTGCAGTACAGCTAAGTAATATAATTTTAAATTTGTAGTATTGTAACTGTTCAGTGTTAAGAATATTGAAAGAATGCTATTCATTCTCCTAATCACAATTAGTTCTGTAAATGCATTTTGGTTTATCCATTTAAATTTTTGCTATATACAGTTTATGCCTTATTTTCACACATATACCTTATTTAAATACTTCTGTGACCAGAAAATCAAAACAACTTTAACAGTAAAGGTGGGGAATTTGATACTTTGATAGAAAAAAAAAAAAAAGAAAAAAAAAAAATTTAGTCTTTGCCTTCCATTACTTTAAAGTGTGGATTATTAGAAAAAAATAATGTTTCACTATTCCCCTCAAGAACTGAAATCAAAGGGAATTTTCTTGGCCAGCACTTCTGAGATACAATCTTATCATTGCTGAAAGGCTAAACATTTTCTCCCAGGCCATCACAATTGGATTGGACAGAGGAGACACAAAACATACAGCAAAAAGTGGGTTACACAATCACATTTCTTCTTTACAGAGAAAACAAAATACAGAGCAAAGTCCTACTAAATTATTCCTCAAAGGTAGACACCAGGATTGTCCAGCAAGCTGATTCAGGTATTCTGAAAAAAAAA
>NW_026624103.1:21271-26572 GCF_030028575.1 Malurus melanocephalus | reverse complement strand
TTTTACATGGGTCTGTTACTCTAGAGTGATGTGGAAAGGAATACCTATAAAGAGACACATCAGTGAAATTGAAAATCTGATGAGTCAGATCCATCACTGTACAATTAGTAAATCATGTATCTGTTGAGTTGAATCAGTACAGGCTTGTTGAAGTTTATGGTGCTACTCCAATTTGAAGTAATGCTATACTAATTTATACTATTTTAATTCAAACAAGATCTGATAGAGCCTTACTTCCAGTGATCACAGGAATGGCTGATATATTACAGCTATTTCCTTTATAAGCATAAGGTCATTTGAGAGCTCAGATTCTATTACTGTCTTATATGTGTTGGGAAATACTGACTTTTTAACAGCAAATAATCACTTCATGAAATTTAAAAATGGCATTTGTTTTTGGCTAGTTATGCTCCTGTTGCCTAAGGCTAGATCTTGTTCTCATTTCAGTCAAATGGAAACTAGTCAGTTCCATTTTTCAAATTGTCTTGCATTAATACAGTGCTGCAATGTTTGAATTGGGGTTGAACAAAAGAATTATTATTGGAAGGGAAAATGCTATCCTGATTTTTATTTAAAGAAATGCTAATTAAAATCTTTTCCCTGCTAGTATTTTAGAAAACTTTAATTCTGTGACAATTTAATTTGTCTTGTCTCGCCTAAAATTAGTATGTGATATCACTCAGACAACTTTTGTTTTGCTGATCTGCTTTCTTTTTTTAAAAAAAAAAAAAAAATCAAGAAATTCTGATTATTATATTTTTTTTTCATAGTGCATGGGCAAGACACCTCTCAAATACCCTACCTGCCTACCTTTCCCTCTCCTGAGGAAATTCTTGTTGATATCAGCAAAATGCATCAAGGCATTTACATCAGCATYCAGTAATCACTGTGGTTTGAGGGTATGGGGAGCAAAGATTTTAGGGATGTGTTCACCCAACTTTAGCTGCCTATGATGTAGACATCTACATAGGAGCTACTTGTCTAAATTTTGCTAAGAGGCAGTGTTCAGAAACAGGCACTACTCAAACCACAATTCCTCTGACCTATATTTAATGGCTGTTAGGATTAGATGAATGATGTGAAGTGCTTATTCCTCTCTACTGACTATGTGGGGAATATAAATGACAAGCTGAAGTAAAGATATTTATGCTCCAGACATCTATATTTTCCTGAAGAATAATCCTACCTTAGATATGCTGTATCACAGGCTGCAGAAAGGGGATCCACTTGTTATTGGGCAAGTCGGTTCATCTTTCTGTTTCAAGGGAAAAATAACTGTGAAGGACTTTAGAGGTGAAGTGACATGCTGATGACACCCATATTTTGATTATTAATTCAACAGAGATAAATAGACAGGTCTTATTTTCTCAGGTATTACTCTGTAAACCAAATCACATCTCTTCTCCTCAGTGTGTATCCCTAGAGACTGCCAAAATTAAGCCTATGGAATAGGTGYATCATTGTTGGGCTAAATCATCTGGATGACAGAATATGCTTTGGTMCATTTAGGTAAATTGCTCCAATAGCTGATAAATGTTTATTAGTTTAGGAAAAAAATAATATATTATGTAATTGGCCATACAGAAGGTATTTTAAACTTTCAAGTATTGACTTAAATGGGACAATAATCTACTGCAGATCACCACAGATTCAGATATATTAGTAGTGTCCAGACCGATATAAAACAATTCTATATAGCAAAAATTATTCTGCAGGCCAATTCTTCTTATTCATCTTCAAACTTCCACTAATGACTTTAGGTTATTTCCCTAAAAGCAAACTAAAAAAAAAAGAAAAAAGAAGCCAAGGAATTAGATTAGGCCATATGTCAATAGCCTGTTACCAGAATGTTTATATAAGCAATTTTCAAGGGTGAAAGAAAATATGCCATTCACTTGGAAAAATGCATTTATTTCAAACTGTGAGGACGTATATCTTATTATAGAACATATGTCATGGGAATTAGAACTCTGACACTTGGGAAAAAGCTACATATCATTTTCAGATGGTTACCAATGGTCTTTAATGTCAAGTTAGGTAATTTCCTATGTCTTGTTTCAAGAAGATTTGTTTGGGTAAACATAAATAAGAACTTACTTAAAATAAATTTTACAGATTATATTACATTTTATGACCATTCATTAAAAGTGGGGCCCATAATCCGTAAGAAATTTACAAGCGCATTTACCCATTCATATTTGCAGTTATAATTACTGGAGTGATTTATTTCATTCAGATAGGTGTGGGTGCAAAAGATATCTACATGTCTAGGAATTCCTCACACATATGGGAACACTAGTGATATTCATCTAATTACTTCACACAGGTTATACAATGAAAAAAGTATCCCCTTTACTCCAAGAATTAGAATTTCATCACTAAAGGATTCCTGAGAAGAGCAGAGATGACTTCTATTGCAACTTATCATGMACATACAGTACAAATTATATGTTTATAAACTTCCAATCGTTCATTTCTGAATAAAAAGAAATCTGTCATATTGGCAGTAGAATTTAATTTTATTTTGTGTGAGGTTTTTCTGTAAATATTTGTGTATTGAAACAAGTTTAAGAGGAGGCCATATTCATAGATTTTCCTTGAAGACAACTAGATACTCATTAAAGTTCAACCTAGTATTTTCTAAGAATGGGTAAACTGAGGCATGGAGAAATTATTTCATGAAAATCACAGTAGCAACAAGTCAATGTTGTATGTCTCCATTTCCTTCRTTCACCAGCAGAATCCTCTGCCAAAAAAATAATAGATAACTGAACTACACRAAAGTGTTTCTAACCTCAGGAACCMATTGAGTTCAGGCTCTGGTCAAAGTTCAGGTTTTATTTTATTTGAACCTATTCACCCACTCTTAATTAGAAAGTAGGTTGATAAAATGACTAATTTGATATGTGCATAAACTGTAAAGAAGTAAAATTGAGTTTTATATATATATATATATACATATATATACACACACATATATATATATATACACACATATATATATATATACAGTAGTTCTTGCCAAACAAAAGTTCCACATATGGCTTGGTCTAATGGCCAATAAATTTATTACTGGAAGAAATTACAAATGTTGCTGAACGTCATTACAACATAGAGATGAATCAAAATATAACAGAAATATGGATAATAGAACATTTCTTCTGATATTTCACAGTAGTTATCTAGTCAGAGGAAACTGTGAAGCTTGATTGAACAAAAGATAAAGTTAATACTACCTAATCAGAAGAGACCATTATAGATCAGTGAAACTGCAAAACAGAATTATATGACAAGGGGCAAGCCACATTATCTAAATTAACATTTTTCCAGTATGAACAAGAAGGGCCACTGTAGGAAAACGAGAGCTAAATAGTGTGGCCTGCATTTAGTCAACCTGAAGTAATTATTAATTTATGGTTGTCTGTGATTTTAATGAAAATGAAAGCTGAGAGGAAAGAATTGAGAGAGATAATGTGCCGTGAAATTGAGTTTCATTTATTTTGGGGGCCACCTTTTTTCTTTTCTTTATTTTTTATAGTCTCATTTTGTTTTTGCTAAAGGAAAAGAAGCTAAGACAAAATGTCCACATTAAAGTTTTACCAAGGTTATGTAACCGCACACATATTTCCATTGCTGTAAAAATGGACTATTAAAAATTGCCAGAGACTTAACTCAGTGGTTTGCTCTGTTTCTAGCTGGAACAACCAAAGATAAGTCTTCACTTTTTTTAGAATTACTACTTTTCAAAGACAATATTTTGTAATAGCAATTTTGTCATCAGACAGCCATGTTTGCCTAATCATATTTACATCTTTCATGAATACTCTGTTATAGGATTTTGGAACTCAAAATTATGGACAAAATCATAGGCAAGGAACATGGCCACATTATAATAGCTGCCTTTTAGTTTCAATTGTCTGTCTTGTTCTCTTTCCACTGAGAAACTGCTGYAAATAAATCAACAGGTGCTATTTAGACTGGTTAAAAATGCCTGAAAGGAATGGAAATTACATTAGCATTTTTTTAAATGGATTAAATTTTTGTTAAAGRAAAGTTTGAGAGGCACAAAGAATAACAAGTGTTAAAAGCACATGACCCACTTCATTARATTTGGGATTTTATAGTCACCAGCCTGTGCAACACCAAAAGTCTTCAGTACAATTCAAAAGCAATACAAAAGTATTTGTTCATTCTGGAATGGATGTGACTTCCTTAATAAGTGAAMATTTATTTTCTAGAGCTGTGTAAGAACAGTTACAGGGTTTGTACTTTAGCCTCCTTGCTTCAGGAATTATTAAAATATATTCTGAGCCAGAATCTTGTCTGCTATCAACTTTTCATGATATTTAAGACATTCTGTGGTATATCAGACATAGATCCTAGTCTGGTAGACACAATACAGTACCTATGAGAGATCTTTGTCCATCTGAAATGGTAGCTCAAGTCCAGATAATCTCAAGCTATCTCAAAAGGAACTGAAGAGCTGTGTGTGATCAACCAATCTATGCCATGTTRACTGCAGTAATTAGATTTTCATTGACTTTAACAGAAGCCCCAGATCCTCTCGATTGCCTAAAAGCTTTATAGACTTCTGAAGAAAAAGYCTACAAGACAGAGAATCCTATATTTAGCTATTAATTTGGACCTTAAAGGTTACTACTACATGCAGGAAAGCTGAATTCTACCATTAATTTAAAAAATAACTTAAAAAAAAAACCCCTTATTTTACAACATTTTTGTCAGAATTTCCCTGTTCCAGAGAGGAAAAATCATGTACAAASCAGTTTAATGACGAGCAAACTGTACGTAAGTTAAGTGTCCTGTTCCAACCAGGACAAGGTTAATTTTTGCAGTATCTGAGAGGAGGCATGGCCAGGATCTGGAGGTTATTCTGTACCACCTCACACTACTGCCAGGGGCAGGCACAAGGGAATCTCTTCCAKAGGGTAGGGGTCTCTTCCAGTTGAGTAAGCATGGCAAAGGGAGAGGTTGGGTAAAGCCAGTTTTGAGCATTTTGCATGTGAATCGCTCTCCTGTCTCTTSTACACTTCTGTTATTAGCATTGTTGCTGTTGCTCTTTGTTTTTCTTGTCCCATTTCTGTTTCCAGTAAATGGTTCTTTTCCCTGCTCACAAGCTCCAGCTTTTGTGCCTCCATTTGTCCTCTCCATCCCATCACACGGGAGGGAGAGGAGGGGGAAAAAGGGAACAGCAACATGGTTTGGAGACACTCATTGGGAGCACTAAATTGTGGCATAACTTTCCCAAACATAACATTAAAAATAGGCTTTTGTGGAGGAGGG
>NW_026624103.1:8839-21251 GCF_030028575.1 Malurus melanocephalus | reverse complement strand
GAAGGAAGGAAGGAAGGAAGGAAGGAAGGAAGGAAGGAAGGAAGGAAGGAAGGAAGGAAGGAAGGAAGGAAGGAAGGAAGGAAGGAAGGAAGGAAACATTGATTTGTTATACAAACTGAAAAGGTAATTATGATTGCTTTGAGATACCTTCATCCATTCATGCCAAATCAGACCAAAATATAAAGATAGATATAAAGATAGCTATCTAAGGTTACATGTGTAGAAATACTTGCTGACTGATTTAGTAATGGGACACAGGACACAGGACAAGGAAATCTGATGTGATCAAAGCTGACATTGAATAAAAGAGACAATGTATTTACTTACACTCTGATTATCATCAGTTATTACTGATTAATCAATTGACTCAAGATTGAGGTTGAAATAGTGGAGAGATATGGAGAGATTATCCTCCATGACATAATGTACGGTTTTGAATCAATCTATAAGTTTTGAATCAATAGTGACCAGGCTAAACAATTAATTTCTCAGTATATTCTACAAAAAATTTATTACTTAATGTGCAACTCTTTCTTTTGAAAACGGAAATTAATTCATACAGAGAAATTATGTGTGAAGGTGATGTTTTCTTTCTATGCTTGGTGTCCTACATGCAATTCYTGAGTTTACATACAGAGGAAGTAAGAAATAAAATACAGGAAAAGTAGAAAAAGTGAGTGAAAAATAATTGTTGAAGACTCAACATATTGATTATATAATGCAATAATTTCACATTATATTCTTGAGCTTACCAAAATATTTCATAGTAATGGGTTAATTTAAAATAACTAGGAAAATAATAGACATTAATTTTATCATCAAAATGTTCTATAATTATTTTCTTCCTTTCTTTACATTTTTTAAGTTTGGGTTTTTACCTTCTACAACTATGAGTAATTTTTAGGTGTTTACTGTAATGGCCTTGGTTGCTAGGCACAGAAGATATTAATAGCAGTTAGACACCACACTGAAGTAGATTGGATATTAAGTGTATTTTTGCAAACTTTTGTTGAAATAGAACTSAAAGATAACATGCTTACTTCAATTTTTATTTGCAACACTTCTTTTGCCACCAGGAGCAGAAGAGACAATGTTTCTATGGTTGGGAATCACCACCCAGAAAAACCATCAACACTTACACTATTGCATGGCTTAAAATCAAAGATGAGCAGAAACCAAATCCATGGCTGATCCACGGAATGAGAGCCTGTGGATTCTCTGCAACAGAATGATCATCTGCAGCTTCTCTGTAGTAGTCTCACACTGATTTTCAAGGGTAAGAACACACCTAAGGACCTGTGCTACTGCTTGCCTTTGCTGCTCTTAAGATTAACCCAGATAATGGAGAGACAGTGTTWTCAGTATTTTTACTAAGAACTAAAAGTTTTCTGCAGTACATTCACCGCTGAAATTGATAAACATGATAGAAATACATGGATTAGGTTACTGCATTGCCTGAAAACCTCTCATTTAGATAYATTGCATTTGTTTAATTAACGGAGTCACTGGCTTTCCAAGTGAAAAGAAAGTAAAAAGCTCATACACATTATTCTCCTTTACTTTCTCATTAGCTGCAGCACTTTCTGACAAATATTGACCTGTAATTCTTTCCCTCTGCCAGAGAATTAAATAAAATATGAACTGCACACAATATACACCATCTGTCCAATTCCACAAACTGGTTACTATGTTCACTCCCATTGACTTTACTTCAAGCCCAAACTGCCCACAAACAAGAAATATTCATACATCACAAAGTATGCAAACTTTGCTTGGTTTTGTATTCCACAGTTCAAACAGAATTCCTTTTTCTAACAGTCTTTTTATTTTAAATTCATTCATTACATGTGTTCTCTAGCCTGCCAAACCAGCTCACTCACAGTCTGTTTACTCTAATCTGTTCATAAATGCTCAGTTACTGATCTTTTATTTTTTCAGACACTTGTATTTTGTTTTATCAGCTTTCTAAGTAATGCRGAATCCTTTCCCAGTAAACTACATCACATTTTATTTAATATGTATTCATTTCTCTTCTGGTCAAGGTGTTGGGTAGAATTTTTCTTGTTTTAATAGAGTGCGACCCACAGATAATGTCTGTCTATTTKTTTATGTTACAGTGTAAGGTACTTCAAGTCTTTAAAACACTTTTTTTCTTTCATTATTTTTCTAAAGTCTTTCTTCACTTATAGATGTTCATTCTTATTCATGCTTCTTTGTTTTCACTTRTCTTCATACATACTTCAGTCTATCTTTAATTAATTCATCAATAATAGAATTTGGCTTACTCCAATATCTGGTATCAGTTACGTACATTGTTTATTCTTTTAATTTCTGATTTTCCTTTAGTCAGCTCATGTGTTTGAAGTGTTCTACAAAGGCACTGTATATCAATCTGTCATAGTTACCCTTTTGACACTGGTTTATGCAATATGTACGGCATATTTTTTATAAATATAGTGCTTTCCCTTAACAGAAGGGAATAGACAGAGCTCTTTTGCCACCTCTAATTTTCTTCAAAACCTTTCGGATCTCTCTCCTTTGGAATTCCTTTCTCTTCCTCCTTTCAATTCTACCTTTGTCTGTGCATCTTGAGATTAAGATATGTAAATATAGACATCCATATGTCAATATCCAGGTGTCAGACATGTGTCTAAGGTTCCTATGCAGTCCAGATACAGTCAATAGAGTAAATGGAGCCTAAAAAGTTTCCCCTCGGGTGAACACTGCAAGTTGATCAACTGAAATGTTTTCTAGGCTTCATTGGTTGACTTTCTAAAGTCTTCATTTGTTTATAGATGAATTTTTGTCATCTGGCTCACATAGAGATATAAAAAGTTCAGGTGTCAGCATGAAGTTGTATTGCAGGTTATGGTTTCAGTCCAGTYTCCCCATCACCTTCTGCAGGGAATTTCAATCCTGTGTCATGGCTCACAGTTGGATGGAATTAACTCAGACCTGAGTTGGCAGTAGTTACGTATTTTTGAACAACTGACTTGGACCCTATATGTCCTTATGCAAAAGAAAATCCACATTAATTAATCTATTAAGCTCCTAAAAACCCACTTTTATTCTCAGGATTAATTGTCTATGTGACTCTTCCCATTACCTCCTTTTTTTTTATTTTACCAAGGTCAGATAGGAACTGGAGATGCACATTTATATATCATGTGCCTTTCTTACCTGTTATCTTTTTGGTTTTGTTTAGATYCTTGTGTGGAAACAAAAGGCTCTAAAAAATGCATACTGATCAGGAAGATAGTACTCATATTTGCTGCAATTCTGTAACTTCTTAAATAAAGCATTTTGGCTCCAGAAGGCTCTGGGCAAATGCACTGTAATATCAACTGCCCCTGAATTCAAGAGCATCACTTTCTCTATTGAAAAATTCCATGTTCAGAAAGCAATCCAGATTTCCAGAATAACACCATGTTTTGAGGTTCTTAACACAAGAATGCATAGAAGAAAGAGAATTTTTTTTAACTATAGAGAATTTTTTTTAACTATTTTTAATCTTTTGGTAAGATTTTCCTTGTGTTTGTTTGTTGTTCCTTTTTTGTTTGTTTTGTACATTCTGTACTATTTTCCGTACTACATATATGTTTGAATCAGGTGATCTAGAAATAAAACAATATTAACCAATTGCACTTTTGCACTCTGTCTTTCTGTCTCTCTCCCTCTGTCTCTCTCTCTCCCTTCTCCCCTCTCTTTTCTATTCCTACCATCTCTCTACCTCAGATTCTTTGTTGAATAAAATTGGGTTTATTGACTTTGGCATATGGTCTTGTTTGCACTTTAATTTGGGCAGAGGCATCTCTCATTAATCATATCTTAACAACCTCAAACAGAATTTTAGTAGAAACAGGACATCTCCTCCTATTCCTGATTTCTAAATTGGTTTAGTCCAGTGGAAATTCTCAGATTCAGAACACAGCAAACATAGTGACAGATCTGGTCTCCACCTCCAAGAATAATCTGTAATTATTATAGTTTTGTAAAGAGATATTAATGTGGTCTGCAGCTAATAAAAGACACGAGTTTGAAATTCAGGCTATTAAAAATTACATGTTTAATTCTTAATCTCTAAAGTAGAATTTGAAATCAAAGAGAGATGCSTAGAGAATGAGTGGATAATCTTGATTCTTTTACAAGAAAAGAAGTACTATGTTAAAYCCTAGAAGATGCTTGCACTCTTCTCAAAAATGTTACTTCTGTAAGCGAGTGCTGCCAGGCAGAAAGAGTGTGGGGATGGCTTCAGGTTTCTGGAAGTAGCGACTATGATGCAACACTGTAAGATGAAGATGGTGAGTGTGGGAGAGTGGTGTTATGGCAGAAGTGTGGGAAGAAAAGTACACAGCATGAAGGTGGAAAGCATGGGGTAACACTGCTTGATGAATGTGCTTGGAGTGCACCACCTGGAACACAAGCTTGCCAAGGTTGTACGAGCAGGAAACATAAGGTGTATGCAAGTTTTTATGTATCCCCATGTAATAGGGAAATACCTTTCATATTCCATTGAGAAAAGTTTCCCTGCTCGCATCTACCTTTTGCTGCAATCTGAGAAACATCCTTTATCTTTTTGCATATTTAGATGCTATACTTACACTCAATATTTAGCTGTAGATGGACTATACTCTCTAAGATCATTTGAGGAACTTTTCAAAAGGCTCCATTGTGGGTGTGTTTCAATTTGATATGCTGTGTTCTAGGAGCACCTTTGTGAGAACAAATAATGAGCCATCAAATCATATAAGGTTCCTTTTCAATGTTCTCCATGTTAGCAAGATTGCAGTAATATGATTTGATATCCTATGCTGAAATGTCAAAAACCATACTTTAAAATAGTGTGAAAAAAGATTGTGTTCTTGAATCCATACAAAGAACACGATTGTGCACCCCAGCTTAAAAATACTTCTTTTTTTTCTATATTTTGATTGATATTTAAGAAGATATCCAGATAGAAAGCTCACTTTGCTAAACAGATTAGCTAAAATACCATCTCTCATCCCCTTCTTTTATTTCTTTTTGAAATATTTATAATACAATTGACAAGTTTTGCAGATTATTTTATTTTGTGTAGAGTTCTATGTGCAAAATATGACAGACATTCACAAATACCAGCCAAAAGGAAGAAAACTTCTTGCTAGGACATAATATGTCCTATTAATATGTCTTAATTCTGACGTGAATATTTTGTGTAGAAAAACACTGTTAAGAGTTTTTTTTAAGAACACCAGGATATATTTTCACACCACCAAAATAAGATAACAGCACTGCTAAGAGAAAGTTGTGGAACAGACCAAAAAATGAAGGAATTATTAATGGAAATGCAAATATTTATGTCCCTCATTAAACATAACCTAGGACTGAAGAAGTAGTTGACTAAGAGATAGCAAATKCTTACTAATCTGTCTCTGTATGTGACTCATTTCAAGAGACCCAGATAACCTTGGTCTACAAAATAGTTAGTATGGTACAAAGCACCCTATCTAGTATTCTAAAATGGAGTGGAATGCCTCMATTTCTCAGAGCAGTTTATCAGTCTGTATGGTTGTGCTACTCTAATACACCCCTGTATGAAGAGCAGAAGTTCTCTGATCATGGAATGGTTTGGTTTGGAAGGGACCTTAGGGATCATTGAGTTCCAATCCCCACCCACAGGGATGCCACCAACAAGACAAGACTGCTCAAAGCCCYGTCCAGCCTGGCCTTGAACATTTCTGTGGATGCTCCCTGGTAGCAGAGAACACACCCACCACCTCTCTGGACAACCTGTTCCAGTGCTTCACCACCCGTAGTGTAAAAACTTTCTTCTTATTAACTAATCTAAACCTGCCCTATTTCAGAATATTTACCCCTTTTTATATAATCCTTATCAGAAAGAACATGAAAAAGATGGCAAACTGGTTTTCCTAAATTCATCTCATCCTTTTACATTAATTTACTGSATACAAATATAAATTTGTCAGCAACTTGCCACTAAAATATATGTTTAAACGTTTTCTTCTCTGGAAAAAAAGTTAACTTATTTTGGTACCATTACCACAACTTTTGAGGGAACATAGCATTATAAAGGTTCTGTTGTTTCCATAATTTATGGAAAATATTTTGATTTTGGGGTCTGTAGTGCCAAACACTTTCATAGATCAAGCTAATTAGGAGTTTATATACATGTTGTRAGCCGCTTTCCACAAAACATTTCCTCTGGCTCCTGGCACGTGTGTCTCGTTTAGAAATTCTGTTACTAGCTAGTGCCATGCTTCTGACAAATCATTGATGTCTGTGGTGTCACAAGCAGACAAAACCTTCTAAAATGTGTGACAGAAAATACAGCACTGATCTTCAGAGGTTTTACCTTAGTTTCTTGAAGTTAGCAATWATTTTCTACCTTTTAACATTTACCTTTCTTCTGGGCAAATATATTAAAAATTGTACAGGGTCTGGCTGGATGATTAAAAGTCATCCTCAATTAAAGGATTAATAATAACCATAACTTGTAAACTCTGTGACTACTTGAAACCGAGCCCAAATTGTAAAGTAACTTCAGATCACCAAAATCATATTGTTTTCAAAAAATCCAAGAGAACAGGTCTAATTCTGTTCTCCTATGTGCCATATGAACTTCCCATCATTTTCAATGCCATTATTCAAGGAAAGCAAAGTTCYAATTTTGTTTTCTACTTCCTCTCTTGAATTCTTCAATATTTAATTCACATCTTATATCTGTTTATGTCAAGATTTCTTTTCTATCTAGGCAATCTGCAAGTGAAGATAACATGAGAAATACAATTAAACTTTATACCTGTTTGTCTACCACTGATCCAAAACCATGACCAATTCACTGGAAGAGTAATGCTATAATCTCAGAATTTTGCTTTCATTTATTTTTTTTCAAAACCGTTCTGTAGTATTGTCGTTACAAACCACTTATTGTCACGATGTTTGTATTGATCCCTGCAAACATCAAGTCTGTTTCTTCCTTGCTATTTAAAGCAAAATATACTACACTAACATTATGATAGACAGCACTTGCACAGATAGAAATAACCACACTAGAATCAGAAATAAAGCACTAAAAACATTACATTTTATAATGTTGCACTCCTCCAGACATTTTAGCCATCTTTCTTCATTGATTAGCACTAAGTGTAGCCTTTCACACCCATTTAAAATACCCCTTCCTTTCYGTCCTCAAAATAACTCATTAACAAAGAAAAATGACAATATATTTCCCTTGATCCCATTCACAAAGTGAAGAATAAAACTAAGGCTTGAATTGGTAATATGAAAGATGCAATAGAGGGTCTGTTCCTAAACTCTCTCTAAGCAGGATTTTATCTTCTGCTCATCCTTGTCTTTACAGCAGAGAAGTGCTTTCATTCTTACCATAGAAGCAGAGTAAAATATTGCTTTTATTTTCCATTTTTAAGATATTGGAGCTTTTTTTTTTTTCTGTGTATTTGTGGAAGTGGGAGAACTTGGCATGAAGTTGTTCAGCTGTATATCAGAAAGTAAATGTCAGTACTTTCCTATCWATGAATTTTGTTCATGTAAGAAATTTCATTCAGGCCATTCAGCACATAAAGACTTTTTACGAGTAATGTGCTTTTATTTCTACTGAAAATAACCTGAATCAACTTCCTGAAAATGAGTATTAGAATATGATGCACAATTGCATATCTGCTAAACTGTCAAAATTTCAAAGGAATCACAGAAAATAATCTGAAAGATGTTCCAATGACAGATTATTTCTGACGGTAGTTAGCAAAAATGCCACAAATCTCATTTATAATGGGAACATGTTCTGTAATGGAAAAGTTACCCATGGCACTACAGTAGTAGGTGTCACAATATGTATCTAATATTGTAAAAGGCTTGAGCAGATTTTGCTACCACAGCAGTTTAGCACCTCATCAATATTTTCAACATCAGATAATTGGGATTCTTCCAAACACTGAATTGTATAACTGAAAAAAAATCCAATACAGAGAATCTGACTTAAACATATCACTGGATTATACAGATGGATTTACAGCATTTTCATAGCACCCTACATATAGTATCACTGAAGTGAAAGACTTAGTATACTTTTCTAATATTTTTTTTAAATAATAATATGTTTTAAAAAATTTAAAGAATAGATTAATTTCTTGTTTTCTTTCTGCTAGCTAGGATAAAAGAATTTTTGGATTATATCTTAAATGGAGATGCATGTCTTGTCAATTAAATAGCACGTGCAAGATCTYCATTTTATGTGCTTAGCTGGCCAGCTATGAGCCTGCTGTAATTTCAAAGACTTACAGCTRTATTAGCATGGAACAGAGCCTAAGACTGTAACAGACATACGGAGATGGAGAGGGAGGCAGAGGAAACACGCAGTGGATCATGTCCATTTGTTGGCTATGGGGACTTCCATCAGCACCCCTCGTGTCTTCATACTCATTCCTTTTTCAGAAACACGTGATGTTTTACAGTGTGTCTAAATGATGCTGCTGTTTAAACAAGAATGTATCAATAATAATATTCCATGCCACAAGAGTTATGCTTTGGATTTTTCTAGGAATTACTTATCAGAGAATATAAGAATTTGCATAATCCAGCTGGAGTGTGAATATTYCAGAATGTTATGATAGGAACATGAGAATAAGGGTGAAAAGATACTTACATGTAGGTTTACTAATAGGCTTTGTGTTACTTTCTGCTGCATAAACCAGCTTGCACATTCAAATACCTGACCCAAGATCTTCAGAAGTTAATTTCAATAATAGGCATTCTATTCTATTCTTCATGGCAGATGGAAAATTGTAGCAATTTTTTTTTTCTGGAACCTAAGATTATAATTCATTATAATAGTCAAGAAGTTTTTTTTTTTTTTCTTTTCTACACCAAGATTCTTTAAATCTTTTAAGCAGTAACACTATGATAATATCCCATAAAATATTAGTCAATAAAGGGTATCTTTCTAAAATAATCGAGAAGATAGAGAGGATATGACAAAAACTTATAATTGGACTTTTAAGAGCTTTCTGTTTTCTAAATTGTCAGGTCATACCTGAATTAACATAGGATCTGCAGATATCTCTCTTTGGATATTCAAGATATTTTTGTATGCATCCTTTCTTTAAAGTCACATATCACCTCATTTCTTGATTAACATTAATAACCTATTCAGGTTTAAAAGTAATTTCTTTTGAAGTTCTGCATGCTGCTCTGAGGGAAAATACTATGGCTTTCCTTTATGGATACAAACAATGGTGAAGAAAGATATCCACTACAGATAAAAATAGTCCATTAATAATGGTAATACAGAGCACTTCTATGAGACTTGCTATCTGCAAAGCAATTTACAAACAATATACAATTACTCTTCTCTAGTTACTCAGTGTAATCCATTCATTACCTAATGGATCCCAAATCATTAATGCAATGGCAAAGTTTCTAACAATATGTCTGAGGCTACCTTTTGCAGCTGAAATTCTTATTTTACTGAAAAATCACTTTAGGAAAATTTCTTGGAGCTAAGATTTACTCTCAGTGATTTTATCCCCTACAGCACCAGGTACCCAACCCTGACTGCACAATAACTCTTATCATAAAGTTAAATTAATAATTATGAAAGGAAAGAGAAACTCCAAAGTGCAACTTATAGGCACTTTGGAAAAAAAAGTTATAAATGTATAATTATACTATGCTTTTAAAAATTCCTATAAAATGGTATCAAGGATAGGTATCCCCTATGAGTTAGTACTAGAAGAGTTTTTTTTAAAATTCAGTTGAGTCCTGATTAGAAAATATATTGCAATTTTATTGTATTACCATGCAATACATTCCATGGTATTTTCCACATTGTTAACTCACCTGAACATGAATGTATAGTTTTACTATGAACTTGGTCTAAAACAAGCCAAGGGTAAATAGCATCAGCAATGCTAATCTTGGTAAATTCTGAGGCCTTTCCAACATTCTTCTGTTTTTCTGATCAGCAAGTGGTTTCCAGTATTGTGTTCTGAACAGAAGTTCAGAATATGGAGTAATGTCTTCACTTTAGTGCTCTGTGTTGGGAAGACTGCTTGTCAGTCTTTATTCTTGGAGAAAAATAGATGTTATGTCTAGCTAACCAGGATTTAGTTGCCTAAAGAGAGATACCTGAWGTCCATGGGGATGCCATCTATCCTGTCTATCTCTGCAAGGCCAAAGGATGTGCTGAACATCTGCTGCACCTTCCTATTGCAGCAGATGGGGCCCAGACACAGTTCCTCCTCAGCCTTTAGATGACATTTCTTATTGTTTGGGGAAGTTAATGCCATCTATCCTGCCCTTCTGGTATGTGCATCTGCTGAAAGACTTGTTCAGAGGAACAACCAAGCAGAGGAATGCCTGCTCAGGTGCACAAGWCCTGAGACTCTAATTTTCATACACATTTTCTAACACTTTGGAAGAAGTAGCTGATCCCCCTACTATGCCCTGATCACAGATCAATGCATATGCATTATCCTAATTTTCACTTTAAAAGTTATTTCTCTAATATTTGGTGAACAAATTTATCTCTTTGAACAATCCTTTTAATGCTATTATTTGTTTATTACTGCTAATCATTTTTTATGATCTAACAAGCAATTATAATTCATTTCATTTTCCAAGCTGGAGAAACACATGTTATCTCATAATATACTGTCYCCCCATGCAGCAAGCTCATCTTTTACTCTATTAAAAAATTCTTTCCMATGATTTCAGACACCTCACCCCTTTTTGTCAATGCATTCTCTCAGAAAAAAAAMCAAAAAACATCCAACTCAGACTTCTTCATTTTCCTGCAAAGTTATTCCTTTAGCTAGACCTTTATAYAGGAATAGGGCAACGTATTCCTTAGCTACATTTCTTGGTTAGTCCTCATTATCACATGAAGTCAGCCTTGGCATCTCAGAATACTTTTGGCATTCTTTGTACAGATCAACAAACCATTTAAAATTGAGCACCTAGCATCTGAAAGGTCATGTCTCATCGTATGCAATAGTTTAGGACTGAGAGTGTAGAAAAAACTCCCAGAAGCTGTGTTCCACCCTTCTATTAACCTGGATACCTCTGCAAAAAAATTGTAAGCCTTCATACCTGGTTGTCATAAATAAATTGTCTGACTTCCAAAAGACATAGTCTTAAATGGAAATCCAATTCACTCTATATTCTAAGGAAGAAAAGAAATCAAGAATTATTTGTTTATCATTAAGCATCTTGTTATCAAAAGGAGAGAACAAATATTTTGTGTTAATTTACACTATTCACAACAACAGAGTAAGTATTTTTTWWAAAAAAAGAAACAAAGCCCTTATATGCTTACAGACTTTGCATAAATCTCTCCCCTACTTTGTGGGCAGGTTACTTCACATTTATTAAATTACATAGGCTAAGGTGCCAAAAGATATTCAATTCTAGATGCCCGTGTTTGGTGTCTGAACTGGGCCTAGATCTTCATAAAGCAATGGACATAAAAATACTTTCATATTTCTGTCTCAAATAATTTTCCATCATTAGGATTTGCTTCCATGGGAGTGTACAGAGATACAGATGCCCCCTCTACAAAACTAACTATAAGCTGGTTTTATTTAGATACAAATAAGGGGCCTAAGCTAGCGAGCCAAGGACAGATTTTTTTTTTTTCTCTTTCCACACAGTGTAGTGATACTTATCATGGAGTTGACGTATAACCTGATTTACAAGACCATGATGTAGAAAAGAATAGATAGCTTTTAAGGCTACTTAGCTGCTTACACTTTTGTACATTCAAACCTTCTGCTTTGGGAAATGAAATAAGCTAGATCAGGCCAATATTATGTCTCCCTTTGTTCACTCTAAGATGCTGTTAGGTCTTTTAATCATTTTGTTGTTCTTAGTTCCTGCTTTGTCATGTGCTGTGTTTCTCTACCATCATTTATAACCTGGAGGGCTTATTGATTTATGTACTCTTATAATTAGAATATAGTTTACAGTCCACAGGTTAACCTTTACTCTTTATATAGTCTGTATGAACAAAATTAGAGGCTGGGCTGACTATATACTATCCTAGTTATTATTCAACCTGATGACATTTTCAGCAAAAGTGTAATTTTCATCTGTATATTCTATTTAATTATTTCTAAATTTAAATGCCTAAAAATATGTTAGCTCCTTGTTTTTTATTTCTGTTGTCATACACATCTGAATCCAATGTCACACTGCATTTGAAACTAGCCAATATACAGGTCCACAACTGACTGCAACGTTCTCTTCCTGAATTTCAGATCTTCATATTTATAACAAGCCTGTATGGTAATACTGATTTACTTACTGAAATAATTTCTACCATCTTCCCTTCCCTTCCCTTCCCTTCCCTTCCCTTCCCTTCCCTTCCCTTCCCTTCCCTTCCCTTCCCTTCCCTTCC
>NW_026624103.1:0-8609 GCF_030028575.1 Malurus melanocephalus | reverse complement strand
AAAAAAAAAATCAAACAAACTTATAAGTTCCTCAAATATTTCCCCAGGACTGCAATTTTTTTTTGTCATTATCTGTAAGACCATGTGTGTGATTATTATTGTGAGCAACTTTCACAAAACAGAACCTTTTGTGATGTTGATGCCATATTTTGCAAAGCTCAACTACTGCATTTTGACCAGCTCTTACTTGAAATAAAGTTCATGTCACCAGGGGCATTCTTCAACTAGTTTTACTTTCCAGTTCCCAGCAGTGTTCTCTCATTTTACAACTTCTAAAATACAAACATATTAGCCACTTTATTGTTGCTGGGAGTTTGACTTGCAGCTTAAGATACATTTCCAGCTGGAAGTTTAATAGATTTTCAGGTCTCTAAAAATATTTCTCACACTTACATGCAATGGATGAGAATGGGTCTAATGACACTTGTAAGAATTTCTGACTTGGGATTCCACAGAGCTCAGTCACTGAAACAATAAAGAGTTTTCAAAAGCCGTAAAAAAACTCTGGCAGTTTGAGTAATTCAGGAGCCTTATCAAAATAATACTAATGGAGAATTCTACCAGAGATTTATATGATGATTCCACTTATTATTCTCATTTAATGCTTTTGTTAACTAAAAGGGGGGAAAGGAGGTTTCCTTACTCTATTTTTCATTAATTTAATAATTTTAGGGGGCTGTTTAATACWTCTATCAAGAGAACCAAAATATTTCAGAGTTCATCAAAATTACTCATATGCATCTTCAAAAAGCTAAATTTTTTTAAACTAAATTTAAAAAAACTTGATACAGTGGCACCTTTGATATAAAGTGATGAAAAAAAGTCCTGGTTGAAAACATCCTTTAAAGTACCTCAATATTTCTTGTTTCTTTCCAGTTCAATATTTTCAAGATTTGCTTTCCATATTGCTGTTTGTAATCAGGTGTTGAGGCCAAAAGTATCCTCCTATTTAAGCCAAAGACAGAATCTCTTGGCCAATTTAGAAATAAGATATTTAAGATCTTAAATCCATTTAACTGGAGCTTTTTCACTAAAGACATATTCAAATTATGATATGAAATTAACTAAATCCTCTAAAATGCTTTAATATTGTAGCATTAAAGAACATTTCAATAAAATCCATAGGGTAAGTGAATGAGGGAACCACTGTGTTCCTAGCTTTGTGTTTTGACTGTGGTTCAGAGATGGATCTCACAACTGTGAAAGAGATCATGTACATTGAGACAATAACACAGCACATGAGCTAAAGGTATAACATGATGAGTTGGCATTCACCAATGTGACAATCATCTATTTTTAATGGAACACCTAGATTACAAAATGCAATTTGTTTGCCTTTATGTATTTCTTGTCAGAATAYGGCTGTCTCGCTAGAAAGATGTAATTGTTTTTATTAGTCTCTTTTTTTTTTTGTGCCTGATATAATTTTCAGTCAGAAGTGGAATAGGGCTAAAACATAGTAAGTCTTTTTACAGTAAAAGTGCACACTTGGGAACACCTTTTTTCAGTTCTTAACATTATATAAATAAAATACACAGGGTACATAACAATAATGCAAGTATAACAATATAAATATAAATTATTTAAAATATTATTTTAAATTTTAAATATTTAAACTAAAAATTTTTGTTCAAATATTTAAATTAAAATATTATTTTATTAGAAATAAAAGTATAACAATAACTCATCATTAACGCCAGCACTACAATGCTTCACAGGTATTGTATCTCTGTGTGTAGTAGTATATAACTGCCTATATGCATCAGTRTAGAATATGTGTATACCTTAGTCATATACAGGAAAAACAACAAACAATGTTGTCTTATTGAATTATTCTGATGATAGGCGTTGAAACCCATATTCTTGCTGGTGGTCATTGTTTCACATATAAAAACGAAGATGCAGAAGGCAAATTAAGTAATTTTGTATAACAATATCATAAAAAGCTATCAGCTTTCATGTATCTGCTCCTGAAAACGGAATAGARTCGTGAAAGATGATCCAGGATGCTTTGAGAAGGAGCTGTTCCACAAAATATGGCCAAGAATCTTCTGGAATTCTGTTGCAGGGGAGAAAAACCTGCATTGCCTAACGTTGGGAAGATTTCAAAATTGTGTGCATTGCACTGTGTTCAAAAAAAAAAAAAAGAACAATATAATATTATATAAAATACCTGTTTATATGTGTATTGCAAATCTGAAAATTATGTTATTAATTCTCAGCTCTGTTGCCAATAGAAACTGTCCCTTACACCTATTTAAAACTGAAGTACACAATTATTAACAGAAATAGTCTATAGTCACAATGAAACTCAAAACTGATTTGTGTGCAAAAAGAGAGCTSTTTTTCCTCAAAAGTACATTCTTAAATAAGAGAGAGTTGGAAATAAAAGGCAAACTGCACCTTGAAGTGAAAGAACAGGAGCAGATGTCCTTTAGCTGTGTGTTTTATTGATTTATAAACACTCAGTCAGGCTACCTCATCTCTGCAGAGTAATTTAGATATGGGAAAATATCTGTGAAATATATTGATTGCATTATTGATTGAAAAGCCAATTGCTGTTGCACTCCTGTTTTACCATTTAAGTCCTGACACATTTTGACATATGAGCCAGCTGCGACTACTGCCTCGATACTGCAATGAGATAATGTGAAAGCTGTCATAACCACTTCTGTGTCAGCCACAAGGATTTACAGTGTACTAGTGCTGCTATTTAGCTTGTTCCTTAACCACCTGAATAATTAAGGTTTGTTAATGCTTTTGCTGTTGCACATTTGGTTTATATATGTGCTGTTTTTATGTTTCCTTTCACACTGGATTGATACATCAYGAACAAAAGAAATGTAGAAACCAGGCTCTTATTATTCAAAGCTTATACACGTGGGGATGATTGTTTCTGCTCAAATATTTCTCTCCACTCCGTGAGGAATTTGGATTTTAGAACATTTCGCAGGGGAATTCTCACTTGTTTCCAGATCAGTTTACACTCAGCAGCAATAAATCAAGGGAGGACAGGGAAAAATCCTCCGCAGCCTATTAACAACTCTGTCATTTATTGTGAAGTCTGAAACTGTGGAAAATACAATGAAAGCAAAATCATACAGCAACTTATTTTGTATTTTTCATACTTAAAGAGTATTTTTATATCTATTTATCCATCTGTGGTTGAAATTTAAATGGATAGACATACCAAAAAGATTTTTTTGAGCCCAGGAACAAAATACAAAAAACAAGCCTCCTCATAAAATGCATCCTTGAAGAACAAAAGAAAATTTTCCTTTCTAGCTCCACATTTTATCATGGCCTGAAGTGAACTACACAGTTTTATCACCTTCTTTCCTACTCTTATTTGTGAAATAAGAAGGCATTTTCATAGTAATTTTAACTTGTTTCTTTGACTTTTATCAATATGGAATTTTATTTTCCCTAAGGAGACCGATTATATAGTTAGAATCATGGGTATCCTAAGTTGGAAGACCCCCATTAAGATCATCAAAGTCCAACTCCAGTTYATTCATGCCATCTCTCATTCATTTGCAGTTGTTTATTTCATGATCTTTTGACCAGATCCAGTCCTTCAGGTATAATCCATGTGGGACTGCTCCCATGCCCCAACAGGATGGATTGGTTTAGATGTTTCCTGCACATGTTCTAGGCTTTACCTGCCTACATCTGACACGTGGACTAGATTCTTGTTTGCATATTTTTCATCATGACACTTGCCTTTCTCCCCAGGGCACCAGATGAATTCCAAGCATTCTCTGGACCTCTTATTTGARGGGACTCCTTGTGAGAGAGTGGAATATTAATGGTTAATGATTCAAGATAATCAGCCATTTGAAAAGGAGTGGCTGCTCTGCTGACTGTAAGCCCAGGTGCACAGAGGGTGTCCATCCAACCTTTTGTTTAGTGACAAGCTGGGTTTTGAGCCAAATAAGGGAAGAGGCCCACAAGAAGCAGATCCTCCAAGGTGGGATAATGCCTTTTCACCATGCCAGTGTCCCCTCTTACAGAACTGCCTCAGCATAAAACTTCCCCTCCCCAGGGAGGTACCAGGACATTCACACTTTGGCCTGGGGGTTTTTCATCCCTTTCGATGGAACATAAGAGGTTCAGCTATGGTGAGAGGCAGCTGTCATAACTTAGAAGGGATCATAAACTACCAAAGATCCCTCAAGTGCCCCCAGACTYAYTTMTGGRGCCTCTGACCAAGAGGAYTGTGCATGAACCACAGGGCTGCAAYGACACAGGAAAAATCCCTGCCAAGGAGAGGTACGTGAGCATTCCTTCCCGAGCCTGAATCTATATTAACCCATTGAAATTTGTGTTTTCCAGGCTTCTWCCACCCTTTCACAGATTAAGATGGACCAACTGATCCACAGATCACTCGGACCAGCTGTCACAGAAATTGCAACAATCAAGATCCATGTGTGATGATAATTTTCTACTCTTAGCCTTCCTTTTTCATTCTCTCTATTCCTTATACATTTTTAAAAGTATTATAAGTGTTATTTTTATGCTTTTACGCTGCCAAATTTCTACAAATAATAACCAAAACAGCTACATACCTGCTTTCTGTTGCAACCAAATTGTTTTAAAATAAACCCTACATACAGATGGATATATATAAACACTGTTCATTCTGTGTCATTTCACTCTAACCTGCACCAGCTGTTATATTAACAAGAGCCTCAGTTATCCTCACCTTCAGGGGCAGGTGATAAACCTCTTTCCCTCCTCTTTCTGTATGAAGTGTAGATTTTGGTATATGAAAATAAAGTATAACCAATACTTCAATGCATATTTTATCTTCTGCAAATGAAATGTGAAATGCATGCTACATTTGCTTATATAATTTGACTAATCAGATGAAAATTATTTACAGTACTGGAATTGTATTGATTAGTTAGTAGGTGGAAATAACATATGAGTCTGCAATGCWAGTTTGTCTTGCTTTCATTTGGACTATGATCATTGGAATATGTGATGACTGGCCATATATTTCATATTGCAGAACACAAACATGAAAAAATTATTTTTAAAAATTAYGTGAGTTCAGACAATATTCAGAAGTAGTATTTGGCTCTTTTCCTTGATGAAACAGTGATAATTGTCAGGTGGAARCAAAGTAGAATATATATGCTAACAACACTAAAATTTTCAGTCATTGCAATTTGATTTTATTATTTAAAATATAATTCCATTTTAGAATTATATTTGGCAAAAGTAGGAAAACTACAAAATATATTGAGTTTGTCTTCCTTTATTTTTGAACRTTATGTAAGCAGCAACTCCATGTAAAGAAAGAGTTATGAATGCTCCTTACTAAATTCACTGGTCTCCCTTTCTCATCTTTTCTTTGAARTTTTATTGCTGASCATGACACTGTATGCTCTGTAATATCTCTTCCRTCAATTCGGGTCCTCTCGGCTTTGTCTTCTCCCAACTTTTTGTGCATCCCCAGTCTCCTCACTTTGGGTGAATGCTGAGGAGAGATAATGCCTTGATTTTGGCAAGCTTCGTTCAGCAGTTGCTAAAACATTTGTGTAATCAACAGTTTTAGCCACTAATGCAGAGCACAGCACCATCCTGGAGATTTGGAAGAAAGTATCCCCACCAGACACTGTACATCCAATAATATTCTTTTCCATGTGCCAGCTGAAAAGACATTCGAGGACTTCTCTTCTGGTGCAATAATGGAAAGGGAAGAAAGGTACAACATCTATAAGATGAATTTCTGAGATCACAGTAGTTTAGTTGTCAAGTGTAACAAAGGAAACCTTGGAGGAAGTTTTACTTGAATCAATTGTAACATGATGAAGCCATGGGTGCTGTAGGACTGCTTGGAGCCAAATGGATACTAGGATCTTAAAGGCTGCCAGGTTAGGGAAAGGGATAAGTCATTGTAAATCATATTAACTAATATGGAACAGTAAAGACAATACTGTGCTTCATTGCAGCTTTCTGCTCAAAAGACYATTCTGAGTATCCTAATGCTTCAAGCACCATTAGTTCTTCCTTCCTGCTGTTAAAGCAGGAATTTCTTCATGAAAGGCACCTCCAGAAAAAAAATCAGATCTTATTTGGAACAAGCCTTCTTTCTGGAGGTTACTTTCCCAATTTCTATTTGTCCTTGTAACAATATAAATGATCTGGACTATCTCTTTTCCTGCGATAGGCTCCTAATTTAGGTGGGCACACATGCCCACAACTGCTGGATCCTTYTGGCACTGAGAATCGGATGCAGAACACGGAGAATAAGAAAACTCTCTTGACAAGCTGAATCCATGTATGAACAAGGAATCAATTGTACTTCATAGATGTATTTCTAAGGCACACAACCTCTTGGGATGACACAGCCTACACACTATTTCWTGCTGAAGGCYGTGCCTAGAGGCACAATCAGRTCCTGAGGGACTGAATATAATCTAAATTACAACAATCTTATTGTGGCCGGATTCCCAAGACCTTTGCAGCTTTCAATGGATTATATTAGGAAAAAAACATCAACCTTCCAAATAAAAATATTTTATTTGGGTAACAGTGAAGATATGTTACTTTTTGACACCACAGAATTATTGGTTGCATGAAATAGATCTGTGACATTTCTTAAATTATTTTTTWAAACCTGGAATGCTTTAAAATATACCTATTCTTTGGTGCAAGAAAAACTTAATTCTACTTCCAGATGAGTTAATCTGACAAACACAGGATATCTAGGAATATATACATTCATAATCTTGCAGCAAATAATATATGGTACTAAAATAATTGAGAATATGTATGCCAAAATAATATAGGCAGATAATATCAATTTTTTCAGTGATCCAAAAGAGTAGAAGTGTAGGATGAAATACCGTTTCCTGCATGTCTTTTGGAGTTTGTACACAARCTAACACAGCTGTACATGTTTGTACAAATATGGGTATACATCCTGAAGGTATACTATGGMATTTTATTTCTGATGAGAAATAAGCTTTTCTTCTGGGCAGCCATAAAAAGGTTAACATTCTTACTTTTCACAGCTTAAATTGCACWTGTATCTCTGCTATAGTCCTTTTTCTTCCAAACATGAAGCACTTCTTTTGGTTTARGAGAACAATATAAAGAAAGAACACAGTCATATCCTTCACCAAAGAATAACCATGCTGTTTGAGAAACTAGCAATAGCTGGAGGAGATGGAAGACTGCAGACAGGAAAACAATTTATTGCAAATGTTGCAGTCTCATGTTGGAATTAGTAAACATCCATTCTTTATAAATGTCTATCAAAAGTTATTACAATAGGACTTCAATTATAAGGACTGAAATAGTTTGTGCAGAAAAGTGATGAAGGCCCAACATTYTTAACTGATTAATATCAGATTGATCAATCAATCAGATTAATCAGAATACTCAATACATGAAAATCACATTTTCTCTTTTGTCTGCATAGTCTRAATATTTTRTTGTCCCCTATAGATGAAGCRGGGTCAAATTCCTTCAGTGTTAATGTTAAATTAACAACTAACTAATTTATTTTAATATTAGGGATTGATAAAAGGTAATGAAGTACTGGATGTAAGAGTGGATTTTTGCAAATAATTATTTCAGGCAATTATTTTGTAAATTTTAGTATACTTGATGTTTTTTTTAGTCTCATTATTATGCTATTTTTTTGGTCATATATAATTTCAGACTGAAATCATTGGAGAGGTTTTTATTTACCAGAACTGAACCTTGAAGCTGAAGTCACAATTAGGTTTGTATTGTGACCTTGTTAAGAACCTGAACTTTTTGAAAAATTCTGTACATTAGACACCTTTTTTGGGAGTTTTACCTGACAAAAAAATAAGTAAACCAGAGACAATACAGAAGGATTAAGCGACATTTTCTACAGAGGGCATTCTTTCATTCAGAAATTCTGAACCTAGCTGAGCAACAAATGAACAGTACTTTCTTTAGAATTTTTGACTGAGTTTAAATGTGCAGTAACTTTCACTCTCTTGGTGGCCAATTAGTCTCCTTCCTTGAAAATCCTATTTTATTCCCCCCAAATGGACATGAAGTGCTAAATTTGCACTTCACCATTTGTATAGAATATRCTAAATATTAAGAAATCACTTGATCACTATTCTCACATGAAGATTAGCAAGAWTAACAAATGAAGAGAACTTTCTTAAAAAGAAATTCCCAGGAGGAGAAATTGGAGTTTACACYGTGTGGATTTTAAAAGTAAATGTTTTTAAAAGTGAATAACCAGAMCACTTTCAAACAGGGTGCTCTCCATAATGGGTGTGTRTTTGGGGAAGGGAGACGGGGTGTGAGTGTGTGTTTCTCTTGTTTTGTTTTTCAAAATGACATGTTCTAGCTCATCCATAGCCTTATGAAATTCATTATCTGAATAAGGCAGAAGGCTAGTCTAGTGGCCAGGAGAAGTCACAGTTCTTTGACAAAGCAATTATTTACATCCAAAAATTGTYACTAACTTTCTACTCTACCAYGTCTTAGTAAAYTACAGAAACATCCAACAGCTTTTCTGAAAGTAAGAAGACACACATTTTATGCATAATTATCTAGATCAGGTACCTCTAACTCACAACAAAGRATCATCTTTACCAAAAAGTGCA
>NW_026624102.1:118915-176692 GCF_030028575.1 Malurus melanocephalus | reverse complement strand
AATAGGAGAATTCTGGAAATAATGTCCTACTCTGTGTGTGAAAAGAATCTGACCTATCATTAACACCTTCAGGCAAATAAGTGAGGATTTAGGGCACTTAACAAGAGCTCGTTTGTCTCTTAGGCTTTTGAAAATGAGGACAGGAATTGTAATAACAGCAGTGGGGAAATTTTTGAGCACATGAGAGATTTGAGATTGAAATTTCCTGTTGGAATATTTTTTTTGCTGTACTGTTGCACTTAAGTTGTACTTTGAAGTTACATCAAGGGCATCCAGAGTGTGCAGATAAGCAGTATCTGTCAAGTCCTAATACTAAAAAATGAATCACAGAAATACGCCATCACTTAGAACAGATGTTTTAATATTACCATTATAAACATAAAGAACTGGAGCCACTCAAATTAATAAATGTCAATAAAAAATGCCACTGAGATCATGAACCTCGGCATAAAAATGAAATATACAGATAAACACTCTCCAGCTGTATCCTAGCCATTATCTCACACTGTTAATCAGAGTTTGGGCCAGTTAACATCCTTCCCTTCTGCTAAAAATGAGCCTAGTGTCCAAAAAGCAGGAATGACAGATCCAAACATTTGGCCTACCAGTTCCTTCTAAGTGGTCAATAAACTTAATTTATGTCATTTTGGTGTCATACACATGCAATACTTTACATCTTCTAACAAAAGGCAGGTTTTGTTGTCAGTATTTTGACTCGATAAATCTCTTCATGTTCCTTCCAGCATCCTCTGAAGAGGGAACATCCCTGTCAACCAGGTGTCTCCATCTGTTTGGGATGTCTTCCAACAGCCCTCTATCCTGTGCATGCTTTTAAATTCTGCTGTGCAGACCTTCAGCACTGCAGATATCCTGTCAATACTTCTGAATGAGTTTCTCTGTTTCAACTCTTCCATTTCGTACCCATAAATTGTATCTCACATTATCCTGTTTTTCTCCTACAGGAGGTTGGATAGAAAGAGTATCAAGCCATTAGGTAATTTCCAAGGTACATTAATCATCTTACCAGGGTATAAGAACAGGCTCATAAGTGCCAATATTCAAAGTTAAGTGTTGTGCTTGGAGGTGTCCCAGTGCTCTTGAGGAAGGTCGAATAACATACAATAATGTAAATGAGAATGCTTTCCACTAAACAATTATTCTCCATAATGTTCCATAAATAAACACAGAAATAGATTCCCTGGGTCCAAAGATGGTTTTGTGAATCAGAATGTCAGAAGCAGACATACAATTTCTTCAGAAAATTCAAGTGAAGTCCCTCTGGAGTCACTCTTCAAACGCTATCTTTTGTAATAATTGGATTTGAGATCTGACTCAGGTGAGAGTTTAGACACTCTTCAGAGTCAAGAAACTAAGGCTTCATCAGTTTGCATCAAATTCACAGTATGAAACTTCTGGTGATATCAGTGGTGGGACATTTAAAATTCTTATATGCTAAAAACGAAGCCACTTTCCCCTGTGTGATTTGGCTGCTCCAGCCTTACACCAGCAGCCAGTGCTCTGCCACCACAGAGGAATTCTGCAGAGGAATTCTTTCACTCTTGAGGTGCAAACCCCCGAGTTCATCAGGACAGCTCGGGGTGTGAAACATCAGCTGACCCAGACACCGCTCGCCAGGGGGAGAATGCACTTCCTAAGGAATATGCTTTGGACTGGGATGCAGGTAGGAACCCAAACCCACCGCTCCTGATGCCCTCCCTGGGTTGAAAAATACTTCAGATATCTCTGAAATTCTCTTCTGGACAGAATTTTCTCTCATCTAGGGCCCAGTGGAAGTTCTGCACAAAGACACAGACGTTCTCTTTTTTTTGCCTTCAGGCATGTTTCAGCTTTTTTTTCTTTTTTTTTAAGGGCTCATCCATCAAAATACAGACAATTGTAGACGTGACTATCTTGGCAAGTCTGTGTGATCATTCCAAAAGGGGAGTGGGAGATGATGATGGCAGCTGTGTTTTTTGGAGAGAAAAAATTTTGGAGGAATTTTAGGTCTCATTTGATTCCTCAGTTTTACTGGCTTTTGCAAATGGCAGGAAGATTGCAACATCTTCATTCCCAGAACAATATCAATTCTGTAAAGCCTCAAATTTCACAGAATTACTTTAGAATTCAGATATCATTCCCAGTCACTATACAAAAGATATTAATGCTGGGATTAAACTACAGAATGACATCAACCAAATTAATTTTCTCCCCTTCCATGTCCTGCATCTTGTCTGTAGTATGAATGAAAATTAATTTCCTATGGAGGGGGAATGGCTGTGAGAAATACTGAAGCAATTAATTACTGTAGATTTTGTTCTTCTTGATCAAGACATTTGTATTTTCTTAACACTTAATTGATGCTGAGTTTTTAAGTAATGGAATAAGGAGAAGCTGAAGTGATATTATGTAGAGTTGGATTACACTCCCTTTCTTCCTCCACATCATCTGGGATGCTTGCTCACATTTTAAAGAGGAGTTTCACAAAGTTAAAACTTAAAGACTATAAAATTTAGATCCTTGAGAAATAGGTGTTGATTGAACTCAGGCATCAATAAAAGACAGAGAATGCTGAAAACACTAAATACATATTAAAAATGTAATAAATTATAATTGAAAACGATGATTGACTTCTAAATTAATGCCAAAAAATATTAAATCTTCAAAGGGTCCTCATGAGCTTTCCTTTGTTATCATTTGTGTATTGAAATTAGAATGTAAAATTTCAATATATCCTTCCCAACGCTGTGAGCACATCAAAATAAACTCACCTTATGTCATTTCCTTTCTGAGTTTTCCTTTTATCACATGACCATCAGATGTGCAGTGCGCATACACATGCTTGCATTTGTACCTATCTGGATTTTTCATGCTGGAAAGAACAGCAACACCTCAGCTCTTATCCAAGCATTATAAACCACTGTTGTCAAGCAGCCCTCCACACCCAGTGCTGTTACAGCCCTTGGTTTAACAGCTGACTGACCCTTCATGTCTGGTGAAGCAGAAATCTGTACTCAAACTCATCCAAACACGAGGATCAGCAGCAGCTCTCAGCGTCTCACTTCACAGGACACCATGGAATTTCTGTAAAAGCACTGCATCCTCTGCAGAGAGGATAAACAAACCCACTGTCAGCTCTCTTCACCCAGCAAGAAAGACTCCCAATTCRGAACAGCTAATTAATAGTCAATTATAATCTCTATTGAATAAATTTAAGCTGTGTAGTTTAAGGAYAATAATCCTCTTCCTGSATAAACCTCTGTGGGAAGCYCAAGAGYAGCCCTCAYCTCACWGATAYGAAACTCAGAACTTGTGGTCTCTTGTTAATCAGTTGTGAATCCACAGAACTGCTGCAGCATTGGCAGGGTGAGGCTGGCTGTGGTAACTGCTCAAGGCTGTGAAAAAACAAGTTTCAGGCAATCCTACCTTTTGAGATACTTTCCAAGCTTTCTAATCCCCGATTTTGCTATCAGCAATTTCTTGGCGTTTCTGTTGGCAGATGCAGATCATAGCAAGATGCAGAATATTACAGAGCTTCCTTTGCAATAACACCAGTTTTATTACCCATGGTCCACGGACAAAAAGTTCAATATCAGCTGAGCAAACTACATTTCCAAAAAAGTTTCCTACATTTTTGGACAGGCAATATGCTGAGGTCCCCAAACTGTTTTTGGAGCTAGCATCACTCAGGGGTGATTGGCATACGTGAAAAAGAGACATGCAATGACAGCCACCAAAAATCAGAAGTTGGTTCCAAAATGTCTACTCACTAAGAGCAGCTTTAAGGTCAGATGAGAGATGCTGGGAAGAGTTAAAAGGCAAGGTTAAAATGAATGCTCAAATGCACAGAGTGCTATTTGCAGTGGTGGTCTGTCCCCTCCCAACAAGAATTATTGACGGAGACATTCCAGGCTGACAGATGTTTAATTAGATATGATACTGTGCTGAAGTCAAAGGCAAACTGGGTGTTTATGCAGATAAACACAAATATACTGAGTTAACTCTAACAACAGCAACAACTTACTTCAATATTGGAAGGGTGCAAAGAGAATATCTAATAAAAAGTCAAGGATTTAGATGAAACTTCACTGACAGACTTATACGCTACGATTTTTCCTTATCTGAATCATTTATAGAAATTGACRTTGCTCTTATATATAAWGTTTTACCTCCATTTAGGTGTGCAGGTCTTGTGTTTGGTTTCTGTCTATGTAGTTTCAAGTCCCCTTTGAATTCTGGTGATAAAGTTCAAAGTAATTCCAATCTAACTTTCCAAGCACTAAGTTACACTTATATCGAAGTCATCATTTTTGTTTTGACGAGTTTAAAAATAAATTTTCTGACCAGCCTCGCACACTGTCTCCTCAGATCTCTATTTCCACTGGTGTTAAAATGTCTCATATCTTGGTCTTTTCACACTTAGGTCTTGATCTCATTGCCTGCAGGTAAGAGATCTGCTGCTGTGTTTTGTAAACACCCACGTGAGGCTGACAGGGATCACACAGGACCTCTGGCACACCTGAGTGCTTGCAGAGCATGGGCTGGAAGTCTTTTCTAATGATGCTTGAGTACCCTGTTTAGAAAATCAAATTTCACTCTTCTTTGTGAAGTGGGGAAGAATAAAGAACCTCCCACAAACTAGGAAGATTAAATTCCCAGTTCTTAATTTTGGTTAAACTATGAGGGGTATGGTTTATGCCTAGGCAGTGTTGGTGAGACATTAATGAAAGCAAGTCACCATAACCACCACTTAGAATTCATGTTCTGATCCAGTAAAAATGAGCAAATTTTGCTTTTGAAGGGTCCTTTTCTCTGCAGCCACACTGTGATTTACCAGGTATGATGTATAGGACCTGAACCATTTATACCAGAACACCAAAATGATGTTACTGCTGAAAATATCTCATTAAACCATGCACGTACTCTGATGAAAAATAGCTTTTGCAAAATCACACACACAAGCCACTCTGTCAGGATCATGGATAATCCTAGGAACACTCAATAATCACTGGCAGGAATTTGTTTTATAATTTACAAATATGCCCTTGGGAATTCTAGCTATACCACACAAYGGCTGTACTTCAGGAAGGGTCACGAGGCAYTTGTGACATTGCTCAYAATCCTTCTTGCCTCTTTGAATTTAAAAATGAAAGAGCTGAGAAAATAAACCACGTTCAAAGCTATAACTGTCACACAGAAACTTTCCTGAAATCTGCCCTGCTCTGGCCCATACCAGAGCTTGCCTAATGTGATTTTTGATAATTAAATGAAGTAGCAACATCATATTAAATATATACCTATTGAGGATTTTGTGTTTTCCTGGAAACACCTGAAAACAGCTTGAATGTTCAGTCCATAAAGGTGTTTCTAACACTTCAGTGAAAGAGAAGGAGGATCAGCAGCTCCCAAGGCAATGCCACCAACAGTTCCCAGTTGTTTGTTTGATGTTGGTGTTAGAAACACAAATTCACCTTTTTTTTTTATAGACAATTATTTTTTAGTTTCAAGGGGAGCTCTGGTTTAATTTCCTTATTTGGTACATATGGAAGAGCTGCCTAAAGCGCTAGGCAGGAACTTTTGACATTTCTATAAAAACCCAAGTGCAATCAATAGCTAGATATTGAGGTCAGAAAAGTAGCTACTGAGAAAGTTCAGTTAGTTACTGCAGTTTGCACAAAGAAAACACTTTTCACTTAAACCCACAGACTTACGATAGATGCTAGTGAAGGGCTATAGGGATGACATGATGTCAAAATAAAAATAAATTGTCAGTATAAATCCATGGAGACACTGTCACAATATCAGCTTGAAACAAAATGACACCAATGCAAATTTTATAAGAAACAACTTTAAGATGTCAAGACACTGGTAAATTGATGTCAGTTCAGGTCTGCAGGGAGACTGTTAAGATTAAAACAGAAAAACCTAAACAAACTAAAAAACATTCCCAGAGTAATGGTTATAATAGGAGTTTCTAATTTTGTCAGTTAAAGTAGAAGTTAGTTGTAGCAACATAAACATGCAGATACCATGATTACAATGTCAACAAAAAAAACCCCTAAACCATACAAACCCAAAAGGAATTATTGATAAAAACATAATACACACTTGATAAATGTTACATTGTTTGTACAGTTAGACACTGACATTTCCACTTTCGACTGCTTCTATATTTAAATCCATAATCTCTGATGCTAGTTCAGTTGACTAATAAGAAATCTGGAAGCTTCTTCATGCCATACAAACCTCCTGTAGCTTTATACTCATGCAGTGTGCAGCAGAATTTATGGTAAGTTGAACAGATCAAATAGACAACGGGAGCAGAGCTTGACTCTTCCATTCTCTCATTATCAGGCTTTGCTGGATCTCCTTGTCATCCTTTCACATGTCCTGTAATTCAGTGTATCCTGGTAAATCTGAGCCTAACCCCTTCTAGTGACCAAGAAGGCTCAGAAACACAAACGGATTTATTTTGAAAGTGTTACAGGATTTTCTAGGAGTGTTTTGAAGCACCATTTTTGAGCAGTGGGACGTTGGGGGCAGTTGTGAGAACACTTAATGCCTGGCATCTCCTGAAGTCATTTACATTCAGGCGAAAGTGGGTGGAAATTCTGCCATGCGAGAGCGACATTTGCGAATGTGTAAATGACTGCGCAGCACTTTTGGAGCAGGAACAGCCAGGGCCCTGCTCAGCACCGTGGTTCTGCCATGTGCAGCATTAACCTTTAGCATGTTCTGCTTTCCCTGCACACAACAACAGCAGATCCTTGTCAGGGGGCGGTTGCACAAGACGGTGCATATGCTTCAGGCTCCTGGTCCCAGATCAAAAATACACGGCGTGTAGCACCGAACTATCTATACTCACTCCCCATTCTAAACTAATTTGAAATACTTGAGGGTGTACAGCTGCCTCTGAAGACTTTTTGGCATAAATCCTGCATTTTAGGCTCTGGATACTTTAAAATAGAAAGTATTATGCCATTAGGACCAAAATGGATCAGATTCCAGCTGCCTGAAGTTCTGACAGACCACTGGTTCTCTATTTACCATCAATGTCAGCCTGGTTGAAGTTAAGTATGTTCTGCAACCCTTCTTTGTATGTATATTTAATTGTAAAAACCTAAATAATAACAAAACCCACAGGCAACAATAATAATTGTTTGAAATCACTAATTGCCGAGATTGTGTTTAGGAGCTGACTGAAAATATCACAGGGCCCGATTTCAACACCTTCCGTGTTGGAGCCTATCTGAAGTGAAACCATTGACGTCAGTGGAACGATTCCAGATTTGTAGCTGCCAAGTTATGCACATCTCCGTATGTGTCACTTTATGTTCGTTATTTAATGCATCGATTTGCATACCATAACAATTTGCATAGGACCAGAATTTGCATAGGACCAGAATTTGCATAGGGCAGGGGAACCACACCAATGTGCCTGAAGAGGTGAGGTGGGTGAGGAATCTGGAAGCTGGGGTGAAGGTGTCTGTGGATCTGTGTGGGTGGGAGATTAGGATCTGTGTTTTAGCTGGGAGCTGATGGTTTGACTACATCAATAAAACAGAAGTTGTGCCTAAAGGTGCTGCTGCAGCAGCCTCCTGCACTTCCTACCCAGGGCACAGCTGGTGGGAGTGGGGACTGGAGGCTGACAGTGCAGGAAGAGAGGACTAAGGAAGCAGGAGGGATGCTGGATGCATTTTCTGGTGTCTGAAAACATCACTTGGTGGCTAACAGCTGCCATGCCAAGTTAAATTTGCAGCCAGATGAGAGCAGGCTCATGTGAAACACACATGTGAAAGATATAATGAAAAATACATGGACTTGCTAAGCCCACATATGTATTCTGGGGTAAATGGAATGAGAATTTAGCTAAGATTGATATGAATCATTGACATGAATCATTAACATAAAGGGAACTGTCATTAGGAAACCCTGGGATATCAACAAAACTTAGCTACTCACCACCCAAAGCACAAAACTCAGGTGCTGATCACTTGACCACTTTCTAAAAATTGCAAATATAGTCTGGAGAAACCATAAGAATTTTACTTGGAAGTGTTACGCAGAAACTCAGTTTGCATCATTTATATCCTTGGTCTTCCAGGACGAAAGTAGTATTTTTCTACTCAGAAGTCTCTCTGAGATTAATTGCCAACTGGCATTTTCCATACACACACATCCACTCAGCACCATCTGGGGTCCTTGAAGGGCAAACTGGGGAAAAGTGCAACCCTGCCAGGTTCTCTGGCTCCCTGGGTGCTCTATGCCTGCTAATGCTTACATTTTTAGCAAGAAATTCCTGCTTCTGTGCAAATCTAAATCGCTGGCTCCTGGCATCTTGGGTTCTACAGAATTTCATCAGACCCATCCTTCTCTCTAAATGTCATCAGTGGCTTTGAGGACTCTTGTTGAAGCTGCAGCCCTGCAGCCACATTAATTTCAAGCCCTATTCAAGGTAGCTGATCACTGTGAGAAGCAGAAGAGAGTTCTGGAATCATGCTTCAACCTTGACAGAGTCAATCCCAGCCGCTTTCCCACACACTTTTGGTGTCGCTTTCTTTACTGGCATCCAGGACAGTTTTCTTTTCCAGATGCCCCAGTCAGAATGCAGAGATGCTGCCTGTTTCAAAGGCTTAATAACCAGACCATTTGTGTTAGGAAAGGTGGGGTGTCTGCAGCATAACCTCTCCAAAAAATAAAACCCCACACAAGGAAGTTAGCTTAGTGGTACTGGGGGATCCCAGCTCACTTTCCCCCAAAATAGAAATAATTTGTGTAATGAAAAGGTGGCGTGTCCTCAAACTCCATCTTCCTTGGGGACACAGGTGTGCTCTTCACTCATTTTAACTAGCAGAAATTAATTCACCTGAACCAAAACCTAGGCAGGCATCTGTTTAATTTTCAGTTTTAACAAAGGCTAAGGGTTCATTCATGAAGCAGCCCAAGTGGCACAGGTGCAGTCAGAACATCTCTGCTGCAGATCCCCTGCTCAAGTCAGGCCTGTCTGTCATTGATTTAGTGGGTTGAACTAAATTTAGTAGGCTCCAGGTTTTAGCTAGACTTGCTAGTCTTTGCTAGAAACATTTATTACCTTCATTTATTTTTTGGCCTACTTTTAGGCAATCTGCATTTGTTTGGGGGGAAAAAAAAAGACATTTTTTCTAGCTGAGGGCTGGGCCTTTAAGTACAACCCCCTTCTAGCAGTGGTTAAAGGGGAAAATCCAGTTCTTCCAAACTGCTCCTGCACCAATATGTGATTACTTATTATTATTATTCTTCATTATGAATAAACTGAGGTTATTTAGCTTTATAAACAAAAGTGGAGCTCAGCTGTGGCTTTCAGTAGCTGTCATGAAGGAATTGCTGTGATGATGGACAGATTTCAAATGGTCAGTTCTGTTTGTTTCCCTGAGATCTAGACCAGTCAGCCTATTACTGATAATCATTCCTAAGCAAACAAACAAACCTCAAACAAAGCCCACACACATTTTTTTTTTGCATCAAAACCTATATTTAACTCTGAATGGGTGGTTGGGTGCAGTTTTTGCTCTGTCTCTATTATTCTGCTTCTCTGTGTTTGTCTCCATCTCTCGTGTGCTGTTGCATTTATTAAAGTTCTTTTCTTATGAAAATGCTTCTAATCACAAAATAACTCCTTCTGGTGTAGCAAGTGCAATTAAACTCACTTCAGGTACTTCAGGTACTATAATGGCAGTGGTTCTCATAAACCCTCTCTTTTTGGTTTGGTCACAGTTCTGCTCCAGGGCACCTGAAATAGCATTTCCATACTTCTAAAGATAAATAGAGTTCTGTCAATAAACTGAAAATTGCTGACCTTGTCTTGTTCATCAATTTAGGCATCGAAAAAATTCTGCCTCCTGGGACTAGCAGTGCTTTTCCATCTGAAGTGAAAAATGCTAAGCCTGCCATATTTAATGACAGGCCCGGGAGGGTTAATGAAAGAACAGAAGTGGCATTTCACCTTGACTTGCAGCTGCCCTATAACATTGCCTAAGGGCCCAGCTAAGTGTTGGCTCCATCTGAGCAGTGCAAGGCAGGAGTAAAGACCGAGAGAATTCCAGCAGGATATCCTCGAATGCCCTGGTTCTTGCCCTGGTTGCCTTTGTATGTGTGTTTGTGTGAAATCTGTAACCAATGAAGCCTCAGGAATTTTTGTCTTCACTGGTTACAAAAGCTCTGGAAATGTTGAAAAACTGTCAATAAAGAAATGCTGAAAATAAATGACTAAATCATCTTCTATCTTATGCCTGGGCTCTACCTACCAGCATTTCAGAATTTGCTTTTGTTATTGATAACCTCATTTTTATAAGCTAAACATTGATGATTAGTCTAGACTGGTAATTAGATGTGATCCTTTTACACAGAGGCTTGGATTAAAAGCTCTTGTGATTTCGTGGATTCTGGTTTGTGTGAATGTCAATTTGATCCTTTTAGCATGTTTATGCTAAGTATCAATAGGCTCCTGGGATTCGTGGAAGTGCAGTGCTGAACCTCTCAGACGCTGAGCAACAGCTGGGGTGCCGCTTCTGTTTGAAAGGCTTTCTTCTCTCCTCACTAATGGAGGATCAAAAGTCATCCCTTCAATTAAAAACTAAAGAAAGAATCTCATTCTTTGGCATTTTATGTCTAATTAAGGATTTTAGTGGGAAATGTGCAGCAGTGCTCACTGATTAATTTATCAAACACAAAAATCCCCCTTTCCTCTACCAGTCCAATTAGGCAAGAATTTTATATGGCTGGGAGATTGAAACACTGCTACTACACAGAAACCAGAGGCTCTTTGCATTTGAAATTGTGTGGTAAAGAGACTGGAAAATTTCTCATCTAATACCGTGCATATTTAGGGCCTGATCCTGTGAATTATTGAAAATCCGTGATAAAAAATGCATGGTCTGCTGAAGGTCCATTCCAGTGTGATATTCAATACCCTGAACACACAGGAGCATCAGGGAAAAGCAGAGGATGCTGAATGCTTTGGAAAATAGAGCGTTTACTGTATAAAATGCCCAAAGGGAAGCATAGCTGTTGCTCTGACGATCTCAAGCACTGTGGAGCATAATTCACATGTTAGCTGCTGCCTTCTTACCTTGTGCTGAGATGTCTGTGCATTTCAGAAGCTGGGATTGATCTCTCCTTGCACAAGCCACCTGTCAGGAACAATGTGGAAATATATTATCAATCATTTGTCATTCCCCTCTAACACAAGGACCATGAATCACTCTGTTTGTCAGCTCGTGTCCCTTGCCTATACATCAGAAGGGGTTACTGTCATCTCACTTTTCCTCTGCTGAGAGCAGGCGAGGATGCCACAGCGTCCAGACCATTCTCCCTGTTGCATGAGTGTCTCCCAGGAATGGACTAGGAAACACATTACCTTCCAGATGTTCTTTGTTTGCTTATCCTCCCCTCTCAGGGAGGTGAATGGTGAATTGGTGAATGGCTTTGTCTTGTGCTATGCTCTTGTTTTGCTCTATTTTTTTCTATTTTTCTACTTTTTTTTCTATTTTTGTTTTGTTGGGTTTTTTTTTTTCATTTATTCCAGATATTTGTTTATTTTGTTGTTGTTGCTGCTGTCTTGTTTTATTTATTTTGAAGAACTATGTTGTTGCATTTTTAGTTGGGAAGGTAAGATTAAAGGAATTACTTTGTTTTTCAAATGGGTTTGAGCAGCTCTGGAGCATGGGGATGCYCAACAGACMAAACCTTGAGTAAGGAATTAGTAGRAAACTGCACAGCTCTGATCAGACCAGCGAGGAGATGCTGTGACTGCATTTGGGTGGATGGATAAGGCCGTATCCACACATCTTGGAGAGCAGGCTTTAGCACATTTACAACGAGAGCATGATCTCACAGCAAATCTCATCATTCTTTCTCCTCAGTGCCCTTTGGTTTGCATTGTGCAGAGCTCTGAGGCCATGAGCTGATTCCTTCCAAGTGATATTAAATTGGAAGATGTGTGTCCTGGTTCTGAAGGCATTCCCAGGAGGTGCTGTCCCTGACCTGCCCCACCCTGTGCCTCTCACATCCCTGCCCATGGATGCCAAGACCCCATGTTGGTCCTGTCTGAGGAGCTCTGTCTGTTCCCCATGGTTCTTCCCAGCTGTCCCAGGCTGTGTCTGACCTGATTTCCCCTCTCCAGGCCTCATCCTGACCTTTGTGGTAATTAACCTTGGCTAAGGTAAGGCTAAGGGSTCYCTCACTGCCCTTCYRCCTCAGGWCAGGGGAGAAAAAAGGGTAAGAAAGGCACAGGCAAAGAGGATTTGGGGGCGGCCCATGTTGTGGTAACACTTGTGTCACTTAGAGAAAGGGTCTTGTGGCAGCTTTTCAGGCTGGAAGGCAGGGAGGTACAGAAAGTATGATAAAGGTCTATAAAACCATGAGTGGCAGGAAAAGATGAATGATGTTCACTGTGTCTTCCAGTGGGTGCTGTARGAGATACCAAATGGAGCTCACAGATTAAAGAAAGAAACCAAAGCAAGCTGCATATTCCCACAGCATGGGAGCTCCTCACTGAAGTGGTGATTGTAAAAGTCAACAATTGTTTCAGCAAACATCTGAACAAATTAACAGGAGTTAAAAATCAAAGATTATGAATTGCAGAGATGCTGGCTCAGGCAGTCTGAGACTTACAAAAAGCTAGAGACTGTGAAATCTCCTTGGTAGCATCCTGATAATGCTGTTCTTTCATGCTCCTGAGTTTCTTGGCCACTGTTGGATGGAGAATATTGGACCAGATAGATCTTCAGTCTGAGCCATTCCTACTCTTCCATTTCATCCTCACTCTTAAAGGTATGAAAGGGGAATATCAAACTCTGATCTCCTGGTGCTCAAAGAACGTGTGCTGCTCTTTGCAGAGAAATTGCCATGGCCTCATCTATCACTGTTGGAAAATCAGCACCTGCCAATGCGCAGTCTGAGCTTTGGAAGGAGTGCAGGGTACCCAGAGAGACCTCATTTGTTCTTTTCCTAATGCAGTCACCTGCATGTCTCAGGGGAAATGTGTGCCAACATGATTAAGTAGGAGGGGTTGGGTACTTTTCTAAATATGCCATGATTCATGAAGAAATAATAAAAATAAATTATGAACTTCCTCCCTCAACAAAGATGTTAAGAAGAAGTAATCTGGATATTCTGAAGAGTTTGCTGGCAGGGAGTACAAGAACAAGACAGGAGAGACTATCAAGGAAGACAAAATTATGTTTCTGGAGGAGGAGATCATTAAAGAGGAAGAAGTTTAAGGCTTTGCGGGGAGAGGAAAAACTGTTCAGATTTATATTGGTAATTTTGTGAATTTCATTACTTGCCCAGCCAGTTGTGGTAGGACATCTGCAGCATGAATGGAAAGCTCCAGATAACCATGCTGGGGTAAAACTGGAAGCCATGTCAACACCATTATTCCCCTTCTATCCCTTTGCATCTACCAACTAGCACTAAGGACATGGTTTTGATGGCTGTATGACCCTTTCTTTTGTAGATTATGCCTCTGATTTTCCTCTGTTTTAGATCTTTTACACCCTTTATAAGTGGTTGAGAGTGCATATYTGAATTACCAAGAAAAAGCAGCATTGTAGAGTCAGGCAGAATTTGTCTAAACACATCCAAACCCAAGACAAGGTAAGGAACACTTCTCCAGACTACTCTGTTAACTAGGAAAGAAAATCTGTAATTAATACATAGATTAATTTGCATTAGATTTGGGTCTTATTTAACTGCATTTTATCTTTATCTTCCAGAATTTTAAACTTTAACATGCTGGGGCCATGGAAGGGAAAAGTGTAAGGATAACTCATATTTCACCAGCATTTGGAAAGTTAAAAGTTCCTGTAGCCTGGTCCCACAGCAACAGGAAAGAATTTTTGATAAAAATATTCTGCCTGGTCAGGTAGCAGGTGAAAAAAGAGGATCTGTCATCCTGAAGATGGCGAATCTCTCAATTTTCTGTTTTGATGTACATTTGTTTTGTACACTCTGATGTACAGCTGAGCTGCTATGGTTGATGTCTTAAGTGCAGAAATATCTTTGCCCTGCAGAAGCCACTGAAGAGTGCTCTTTCCTGCCTCTGTCCACATGGCAAACATACTTCATTTTCAATGGAAATCAAAGTGGAACATGGGACAAACTCTTCATGCTAATGGTTCTCACAGATTAATCTCTTTGTACAGTAGGAAAATTATTTTGAAGGGTAGAAATAAATATACAGGCATTAAATGAGACATTTTACACACTTTGACAACTAAAGAGCAAGACCAGCTCATCTGGGTTTTTTTATGCAGTCCACACTCTTCAAAACTGTCCACAGTTTTGGAGATTTCTGTTTGCAGAGAGAGTGCCTGAAGCTTTAACTGAGGAAGTTCCATTTCCAGGAAGTCTGAGTGTTCCAGAGCACGTACATGCTCCTTAGTTTCAAAGGCTAARCAAGCATGACTGCAAAGACTATCACAGCGCTAGCAAAAAGGTGCTGAACCACACTGTAAGAGACAGTAATTCATGATGGAGAATAGTCTGCTATCCATGAGGGAGATTGGTCTTTGTGCAGTGTGAGGAAAAGATAAGCATATTGACATGGTTTCTTTTGAAGTGTCCATCCACTCTGCCACAGCCTCCCCTTTCTGCTCGCTTCCTATTGATTATGTCTGCACTAAAGTTCAGCTGACCGTTTGTATTTCAAGTGAGAAGGAGGAAGAACTGGAGATTTAAAACCATTTAAGCACCTCTTGCTGGAGTTAATGCTTGCGTGTCACCAGCAGTTGTCAGGATTCAGGCAATGAAATTCCTGAGGGTGGCTCATAATGATTCAATTTGTCAGCATTTCAGGCAGAAACAAGCAAGCCTGATATTCYAGTCCGGGGGGTATAAGAACAGCCAAAGGAAAGTGTCTGTGTGTTACTCACCATTAAAACACCCACAGAGGAGGCCCATGATAACACAGGGCTGGTGGTGTGACTTTAATTGCATTGCAGGATAAATTGGGGTGCAGAGACAGGGGCTACTGAAAGACCTTTCTGTGAGAATTGTCTTTTTTGTGTCACTCCCTCTGATGAATACACACATTGTTACCCCAGTGTGTGCACATGGCTGAAGGATGATCTGAAATTCCTGTGTAAAGGTGTATGTGGGGCTTTCACATTCATATTTATGTACCTGACCTGTGATCTTTGCATGTGCATTTTAGGCTTTGGCAGGTCTTTGGCAAAGTCTGTAGTCAACTTCTGCAGGCTTTTGTAAACCTRTTTTCTTATACTTTAGCAATGCTTGGAGACCTGCACAGACAAGAGGGGAAACCAAATAGCCAGAAGAAGGTACAGGGTACAGCCTATTCACCGTTATTCARTTTTGCCATCTCTTCTGTTGCCTGTTTTGTCTTTCCCGACCACATACCTGGTTTAATTTGTGTTGTACCTGTGCTAAATCTGGGGCAGAATTTTTTTTTTTTTCCTTTTTTGTTCAGCATAGCAGGTGATAGATTGGTGACCTGATGTGCCCTCACAGTGCAAACACACAGTGAAGTGTTGTTAAAAGTGCAAAGCAAACAGGATAACAGGAAGGATATCTCACTTGCTTTTCTCCTTGTATAAGGTCAGATTTAAGGTGATGTCCGGAAAGGAGAGTAGGTTGAAAAAAACCTAAGAAAAACCCAAACAAACCAAAAATCAAACAACAAAAAATCACTAAATAAAAACAGTGATTGCTAACTTTTTTCTTAAGTGCTGATGGCTTAGTTTCAACTGCTTTCAACTACTATCTACTTTAGAAGAGTTTTTTCGTTAGACTGTCTCTGCACCCAGACTCAAAACTGTCATCTGAGAAACCTGATGGTTTGATGGACTGCTCCTAAATAGCTGTCATGAAAGGTGACTGAGAGAAGTCAACACATGGTTTACCAGGTCAAAGTCACTCTTAAGGACCTTTGTTTTCTCCAGTGTGAAGCATGGCTGTTTTCCTGAAATGGAAAAAGTCTGAATAATTACCAACTAGGAAAACTGAAAGAGTAAACTGGAAAGTAACCATATGGATTCTGTCCTGTCAAAACTTATTCTTCTGTTTGCAGAACTTGCATACTAAAGATAAATAAGCATAGACTATACATATGTGAAAAGTAGTRTTTTATCTCCATTGGATTTTAATATTTGTTCATCTATGGGAATCTTCTATGTCATTTAATGTAATGCTCTTGTCCTTGGTTCCTTTTTACTAAAAGATTCAATATGCTGCTTCTGATATAGGTTATTCAAATAAYTGATTAATAAAGCTGCACGAAAAAGTAGGAACAGATTTTCTTTTACTCTGGTAGGATGACTCTATTAGCATTGGAACTTTTATGCYGCTTCCCCTTCCCATACACTACTCCCTTTTTAATGATTTATTTAAAATRCTCACATTAAAAATAAATTTAACACAAAACACTCATAAAGCTTGAATCCTCCTATGAGTGTGGAGCTTATTCTAAAGTAATTTCACAGGGCAGTTTCATTAAGGGGCAGTTTTGTCAGCTGCTTCAGGCTGCTTTTTCAAGAGGTCTGGAATGAATAATCCGTGAGGAGGGACCAAGTGAATCAGTGCTGTTACATTTTTATAGGACTGAGGGAAAGGGAATCACAATGTTAGAATCTGGAAAGATAAAGGATGGGATTAGAAACACTGGGCTTGAAGTGCTGGAAGGAAAAAAAAATTATGTCAGACATAAGGAAAAAAATCAGCAATGTTCAAAGGATAACAAATTACTATAAARTATGTAGTACTATAAAATATAAAACATTATCTGCCATTGTCTTTAAGCAAAGCAGGGCACAATAAGAAAAAGAGAATTCAAGCTCTGAAATGAGTAAAAGTAGATATTTATTCTCTATGGATACACAGTGGAGTAAAAAGTACTTCTAAAAATAGGGTTCAAGCCACAAGGAAAAGATTGTGGAGCTTTAGTGCCTGATCCTGACAAATACTATAACACAAACTGAATTTCTTTGATTGAATTCTTTGATTGAATTCTCCAAAACCATATGCTTAAATAAACCTTTTTCTCTCTGTTTATTTTTCTTTGAAATTCACTGTTAAACATTCCAGAACTGGTTGTTGCCAAGAGCCTTTACCACAGAGGTCAATAATCTTAGAAAACAGATATTCCCATCTATTAAAACTAGTAAATTTTTACTTGCTGCCATGGGTATTATAAAATCTTCTCCTTGTACTGCAATAATTAAGGTGGAGACGACGTTTCCATTAAAAAGATCATATAACTCAGTGGGGAAAAACTAAATGTTCCAGCTGGGCTGAAGCTGTGCTTTGGACCTATCTGTCTTGAAGAGAATGTTTCCATCAGATTCGGGTTTTGAATTGAGCTGTGTCTAAATAAAATTGTGGAAATATTTTTTTAGCCACTAGAGAATCTGTCAAATGCGACACAGAGAAAAGCATTGGAGGCAGTGCAGCCCTTGGCATGGGATTTACTCTGGAAAGGCCATACTTCTCTGACTTGGGCAGAAATTCTTCTCCTGAACCAGATGAACAATTCCACARTGAAATTATTGGGAATAAAGCATTTTAATTCAGGTGGTGACTCAGTTCTCAGTGCTTTTGGGCCTTAAATGGAAGACAAAAAGCACTTGATAACAGAAAAGAACGTCCTGCACAGTTCTCTACACAGGCCCTGATGTCCCCAAATTTCCCTTTCCCTCCCTCCCTTCAGACTCAAACCAGGCCATGCCTTCCTCAGGTACACTACAGCAATTTTTTTCCCTGCAGTAATGCATAACAGATTTCCCTCCCTTCCTGACCCATCTCAGTATCCTTCTGCTAGAAAGCTGAAGAGTGGGACACAGCAAGGGACTGTTTATAAGGAGCAGCCTCACTCAGGCAGCTCTAGAGCCGAAAACAGAGAAATCCTACAGCCATCCCAGACCTTGAGATCTAAAGAGCATCCTGTGTAAGTGTAGAGCAGAGGGAGTCTGAGCCCCAAACACCCAGGTTTCCTCCYACAGTCATCTCCTAATGGGGTTATTTAGGAGCAGGAAAGCAAAATGCTATCAGATTCAATCCAGAAGTGAGAATAAATGTTTCAGTACTTGGGGTAGGGACAATAAAGGCAGGTTTGCAGTGACCCCATCACACCTTTCCTTAAGCAGGATGAAATTCGGCTCTTACTGTGTCCTAAGGATCAGCCTGAGGAGAGCCATGAGCGTTTGTGATTTGTGACATGAGGGCTAAGATTAAACCATGGTCCCTTGGTGTCAGGCTGGAACATTGACTCCTCATCTTGCTGACTRTTCTCACAGCAGCACAAGGTCTTCTGTTATCCCAGCCCTTCATCGTTCAGCACACAACTTGTTATACACTATTTACGTGAAGAGCAGAGCAGCCAGAAAGTTTCTTTAATGAGCACAATAGATTCTGATCCCTGCTCAGTTCTCATTTGTCTCAAATTCCTACTCCAAAGTCAGTGCTGAGTGCAAGTGAGGGAAGAAAAGGAGGCATAAGGGTGAGCTAAGAGAGTCCAAACTGTGAAGATAAGAGACCAATAATACGTATGACAAATGTAGATATAGAAAAACAAGATTAGAACTTGTGTGAGAGGATCGAAYGTGGTCAAATTAAAGCAACCCAGAGGGATGGTTAGTGCTTTGAGTCACATCCTGTCTCCATTTGGGTAACAATGGCTGCAATATSAGGCACGGCAGTGTGGCCATTCCCTGCTCTCTGTGCTGGACACTGGAACTGCTGTGGTGTGGCCTGGCCCTGGTCCTGGTGTGGGGGATAAACGTGTGTGACATGTCCATGCCAGGTGTTGATCCCTTCCCTGTGAGGATCAGCGGCAAGACCCAAGGGAATGGAATGGAGCTGCATCAGGGGAGATTCAGTTTTGGTATTAGGGTGAGATTCTTCACCCAGAGGGTGGCTGGGCACTGGAACAGGCTCCCCAAAGGAAGTGGTCACAGCCCCAAGCCTRACAGAGCTCAGTTAATATCTGGACAGTGCTCTCAGATGCCTCACTGGGTGTCCCACACCAAGAATAATCCATGTGGGTCCATTTTATCTCAGGATATTCTATTACTCTGTGCAAATCTAAAATTCTTTATAAATGCAAGCCTTGTCTGGGCTTTGTATGTTTTTTGTCCTGTTAAATGTTGCAATATCTATATAGAAATAACCTTTTCRCATCATGACTTTTACTTTATTTCAGAATGATCAGTGCAACCATAGGAAAACTTTTCTTCACAATACAGAAACTCAGCTGTTGCTTTGTGGCTRTCTCATAACAGTCCAAAATTTTCCTTTCCAGCTCAGTGTAAAATTAGCCTTAATGGATATCTAGTTTGGAGCACAGTTCTTTCTTTGGCTGGTATGGTTTTCTTTTTTTTTTTTCTTTTCACATATTTCTTTGCACTTTCTCTCTCCAATATTTCTCCCTGAATCATTATCCAATCACAGTATACTGTCAAGCTTCTCAGATAAAAGCGCAAAAGTGGAGATTAAATGTCACTTGCTCTGTTTGCACACTTCTCCGTTTTCCTCAGAGCACGTCATGATAGGCCCTAAGTGGTTTCTGTCAGAAATGCAGGCACGTTCACTGAATGAGGGCACTGGGAGAGTGGCAGGAGGGCATTTGAGGCAGATCAAGGCAGCTCTGGCACATCAGAGACCCCTGGAACACAGCCCTGTGCAGGACCCTGTGGAAACAGGAATGTCCTGCTTACCCTGTTACCMTCTGTGCTGGGTTTGAATGGGACAGAGTTAATTTTCTTCATATATCCAGTATTAGGCTGTGTTTTGCCTGAAACACCTGCCTGCCCATGGGAAGCAGTGAATGAATTTTTTGTTTTGTTTTGCTTCCACGTACAGCTTTTGCTTTGCCTATTAAACTGTCTGTATCCCAGCYCACAAATTTGCTTATTTTTACCATTCTCATTCTCTTCCCCAACCCACCCAGTGGGGAGTCAGCAAGCTGCTCTGTGCGCCTTCATTCCCAGCTGGAGTAAACCACACCATCAAATGCAGAAACTTCTCCTGGGTTGTTTTTTTTGTTTTTTGTTTTTTGTTTTTTTGTTTTTTGTTTTTTTTTATGACATTTGAAGAGTAAGAAAATCCCTTTGCTGTTGCAGAGTCAACATGATAACAAACCTAGGGAAATGTAGATCCTCTCCTACAAATGTGATACAGGTCTGGACCTTCTTCTGCACGTCAGAAGCTCTCAGGACCTTTAGGCAGCTTTGGCTGGAATGAGGCCCAGGAGCTCAGTGTTCCAAAGCAGCTGCTGTGAAATAGTGAAGAGTTTTAGCAGCCTGGGGAAGGGGAACGCTCGCTGCTGCCTCCCTCGCCTGCTCTAATGTTTGTTATTATATAGACACTCATCACAGCTYCTAGCTCCAGCCAGAATGCTCATTAATCACCACCTGGGAACACCACACTCAGAGCAGGCTTTTGTGAGAAAAAGCAGAGGGAAAGGAGGATGTGTGTTGTGAGGGGGTGTGAGTGATGATTTTGGGGTGCAGAGTGAGAGACWGAAGCGAGGAAGAAGTAGAGCAAGGAGGAAGGAGGGAAGAGCACTGCAAGAGCTGTTTGGGGAGATGRAGAGAATGAGAAAACACAGAGGGGGAATAAAAACCACTATTTCAAACAAATTGGGCAAAGAGGAAAAGAGTACACTACGAACAATATCCCATTTAGACTGCTCTTTGCCAAAATTACTGACAAATTCTAAGAGAAAGAAAATTGTAATTAGGCCAAGATCATTTGCCTATAGCAAAGATGAGGCCAGGAAGAACCCTCCCCCCAGTTTSTGGTACAGTTCTTCCCTCCCTGTGAAGACTTTCATCTAGATCTCATTAYGAACAATTTTCTTTTTGGTCATAATTTGTGCTAAGAATGGCACAGAAAGTACCCCAGGGCAGGCATCTCTCCCATTTCCTGCAAGGATTTACTCTGATCTCTGGTAATTGGTGGACTGCTAGAAAGGTTATTATTATTTATTATGTTTATTACAGTCATGCCTAACAGCCAATAAATGATATGGTTTCCTTATGTTAAGCACTCTACAAACACATAGGGGTAGAAGATCTTCACCCCAAAGAACTGATAGTTCAAACAGAGACACGGGGGAGGTTCAGAGYTCAATGCAGGGTGGTGAACAGAGTGCTGGCAGCACGGGCAGCCCTGCAGCATATGGCAGTACCTCGCTGATTTTATTTCATTGGCACGATGAGAGGAATAACTGCGGAAAAGAAAACTTTACGTATGGAAAGAAGGAAAACAACGCACAAGATGTGATGTCAAGGAGTTCTAAGAGTACAAAACGGATCCACTGAGAGCTGCAGATATGTCTAAAAGTCAATAATGCCCAGGTTTGGAGAGCTCTGTAACCCAATACTTGGTTTCTTGAAATGGTGCTTCTCTACGGGTTATTTCCTTTCTTTTTTTCTTTTTTCTTTTTTTGGGGAAAAGTAGTTGCACACAAGACACAGTCCAGCACCATATTAGGTACAAGATGTCCAACTTATGTGCTGCAGATGAAAAACAATGATCTGAAAAAAMCATTTTTCACTGTTTGATAACTTTGTCACTGTTTTGCAGAGAACATGTAGCAATGCAACTAGAACAATGCATAAATAATAGAAATCTTTAGGTTTTTACTTATTTGCAAATAAAGAATATTTCCTTCTTGAAATGTAAGTAATTTGCATTTGTCTAACTTGAAAACTCTGGGCACAAACTATTTCCTTCTGTCAGAGAAATTGTCTGAATAATTTAAGCCTGTGATATGGTCCTACTCAACATCCTTCTCTCTGTTGGAGGGACACAGATTTGATGGTTTGGCTCTTGGGAGGATGATGAACTGTCTGGGTGGTCTCATCCAGAGAGTGGTGGTCAGTGGCTCATGGTCCAGATGGAGATCAGGAACAAGGGGTGACCCTCAGGGGTCGTTACTGGAACCAGTGCTAATTAATGTCTTCATCAATGACAGACAATGGGATTGAGTGCACCCTCAGCAACGCTGCCGACAGCACCAAGGTGAGTGGTGTTGTGGGCACACCTGGAGGACAGGATGCCATCCAGAGGACCTGGCAAGCTCAAGGAATGGCCTACAAGAATCACAGGGAAAAGCTTTTTGGAGGGGTGTGTTGCTGTAGAACGAGAGGTAGATTGTTGAAAATTAAAAGAGGGTAGATGTAAACTAAACATAAGAAACAAGTTTTTATGATGAGGGTGGAGAAAYWCTGGAAGAGCTGGCCCAGAGAGGTGGTAGATGCCCCATCCCTGGAAACAAACAGATACTATTTAAATATGATCTACAGCCATGTGTGCATCACAGACAGAAAGGCCACACATCTGCAGATAAAGAGGAGCCTCATTTTTGGCTGAGGGGATGGACAGCATGGACACAGGTCATATCTGTTGGATAAAGCCCTTCTCTCTCTTAAGCATTGTGAYTGTACTGAGTAACAAGAAGACACTGACTAATGCTAATACCAAACTGAATAAGAAAAAWCTGCTAGCTGGCACAGGAATACCACAACATGAAAAAGTGTGGATGAGCATGGACCAGCTTTGTTTCCATGTCTTTGCCATGGGTACTCTACAGTATAGATAAAACTGAAAGAACCAACACTGTAAACCTGTCATAATGAAGCCAGACAATCTCTTTTCAGTGCACTGTTTTTATTTCACTCTCTTTGGTGACTGTGCCATGACTGAGTACATTTTTTAATTTTTTTCCGAAGGTGATAAATTTGTAACTTATTTTAGATTTTCATTTTTGGGACCTCTGCCTGAACCAAGGCATGCAAGATGAATGGCCTTTGCTGAGAATAGTAGCTCCACAATCTGGTGCTGGAACACTTTGATCCTAGATCCTTTGCCTTTTTCTTCTATTTCGATCCAAATGACAAAATCAGTCTAAACCATTTCTGTGCCTGAAGCTGCTCAGATGCTTGCTGGATCAGTATGCAAGCGGTATTCTTTGACAACAGGGAATGTCAGACGAGTGTGACATGTTGTGTTTCCTTTTAGGTAAAGCTGGCAGTGTCTCTGGTTTGGTGATTGTGGCAGTTTCTGTCTGATTCTTTCAGCAGATGGCTTCGATATGCTGGAGCTCAGTCCTTTGCTTTGAAAGACATAATCCTTGGCTAAATTTATGATGCAGAGCRACACTGTGGGACACAAAATTATATACCTTTTTTAACAAGTGGCATTACACATTTGATGATATGATGCCAATTATGCATTTCAGGATGTCTTAAAAAATATCAGTATGTGACAAAGTTTTAATTTGAAGTGAAAACTCACAGATAAATTATTACTCTCTAATTTACAGATGTTTCTATGTTGAATGTTCCATATCACTAGAGTAATGAGATTTGTGCATATATATCATCATTTTCTTTTGAGCTTCACTGTCTAATTTCATTGCTCATTAAGATTGCTTATACATAGCAGTACTTTTTTTATAATTGGGGATCATCTTTAGTTAGCCTTAGGGCCATCCTAATCAGTGTGATATCTTAAAGGTAGCACATTTTCTTATGCTTTTAACTATTCTAATATCTACATGGTCTGCAGCTAACTCCACTTGTCAGATTTTCACCATCTATATTCAGGAATCAAATGCTGCCATTCAGCTGTTTATTGGGGTGGAAGAACAGACAGGAATTCTGCAAAATAGATTTAAGATTTGTTTTTCTGTACATCCAGTCTTTAATGCACACAYTTTCCAGCACCTTTAATACTGTGTTAAAATGTCAAAGAAAGTTTTACAGGGAAGAGAAATTGCTGGTTTATGCTGCTGAATAATTCTTCAGCTCTTAACTTAAAAAGAAGATGTAGATATGGAAATGAAAGAGAGAAGAAAACAATGTAGGAGATACAGAAACTCAGTCGTGACTTGGAACCACGAGCCAATTATTGCACTGTAATTTGGAAAGCAGAGTAGGACTGTTCTACACAATGCTTATTTCTAGTCTGACAAGGAAAATTCACAWTTGCTTTAATCACAAAGTTGTGAGGTACATGTGAATCACTTGTAATGGTATTTCCCAAATAAGAAATTGTATTTTTATAATGCTTGCGAACTTTAAAAGTTCCATAATTAAAATTCAGGCCAGAGAGTGCCAGTGAGATGCTTACTAGGGAAATGGTAGAAATGAAATATTTTTGCATTTTTCCAAGCAGGATGGTTATTTTCACCTTTTGTTGTAGGTGCCTAAAAGAAGCGTGTAACAGTACAAATCTAACTAATAGTCCCTGCAGAAAATATCTCTTGGTGATTTGGTTTTAGACCCCAAAGCAAGATTTTCACTATGAAATGTAGAAAGAAAGCATGCACCTGACTCTCATATTACCTTCCCTTAAGGAGGAAGTAGGGCATCCAGGAATGCAGATGCAATYGGACAGGGATTTTGCTTGCAATGATAAATATGGGAAGATAATGATAAAAGCATTGGAGGAAAAATAATGCTTAAAACAGGAGACACATCTGTAATATTTGTGCCCCAAAGTAAAAATATATAGGGAAAGTATTGCCATTTATATATAAGCATTTATCTTTCATAATATTTTCTTTTAGCRCCTCTTTGTGAGTAAATAATCTTATTGTGACAGAATGAGAAATATTCATCCATTGCTAAATTCAATAAAATAATATTTGATTTTCTCCCAGCCCTTTACAGGCAAACTTGTTAAAACTTAGTGCAAGCTTTGTGTAAGGGAGGACTTTAGAATTTAGCTTATTCCAGAGACTAATTCGCTTAGCAASATGTTTATTGGGCCTTCCATCCTTTGATCCTTTACATATGAAATATGTAAAATTAATTTGATGCATTGTGTACAAGCATGATGCAAACATTCTGAAACTCTGCATTTCAATATTTTTTGACCCTAAATTTTGCAAGGGTCTAAGGAGACCTGAAGTGAGTCAGAGCTCTGAGGTGGACTRAGAGCTCACCACAAACACCAAGCAGGTTCTCCATCATTGCAGATGTGCTTATGAAAGCACAAGAAAAAAGCGACTTTGAAAGTTAAATTGCAAAATGATAGTTCAGGTCTAAGATCCTTTGGGTAAAATACATTAGAAATGAAAGGATTTGCAATCAGATTCCTCTGTTCTTCTTCCTCACAGTGTTGGGCTCAGCCCAGTGGTTTTCAAAACCTTTCTGGGCTGTTGCAAACTCCCCACGGTTCGGTTGCATTTGGCTCTTCGAAGCCTTTTCACTTGTTCTCTACAAGTTTATCAGTCTCAGTCTTTGATACAGGTTTGCTGCTGCCCTCATCCTGCTCTGCACTCCAGCTGCTTCACTCAGGTTGTTCTCAGGAAGGCGCAAATTCCCATCAACCCAGAGAGAACCACTTCTCATTCAGCAGGTAATGTCTCTCAGCTTTGGCAGGTGAACAGCTTTCCTTCCTGCACCCCTTTTCAGCAGAACAGTGCATGTAATAAAATAGACCAGACTGCAAGGAAGGWGATTAAAGAGTTGTACAATCCATCACCATGTCCTTCTTTAACGCTGTCTCCCTTGTCAGACCTCTTTGAATTCCCTGCTGTGGTTTTATATTAATTTCTTTGGTTTGCTGGAAATAAGATTTTGAATTTGTGAGAGCTCAGACTTTACTTTCTGGAGAGTCAGAACAACTCCTTAYATAATGGAGAACAGTTTTCTTTCACTCCTTTGGCCACTGTCATAACAGAATATAAATTATAATGTTAATATGCCTGGGTGGAATACTTAATTCTTTCAATTGTGCTTCCCTCTCATCCCTGCTTTGTGTTTCTGATAAGTGTTTGGTGATAGCTTARAGCAGATTGTGTTTCATGTATGTTAAAGTGCAAACAGAAGGGAGATAAAAGAATTCTTGTTGAAAAAGTGGCCACTGTGCTCATGGGTCAATGYGCAATATTCATTTGCTGCAATTTCAATTTCCAGTAAGCTGTCCAATACATCTCTGTTTCACTGCCTATTGTATCTGTGTCATCATCTACTGTCAAACTAATAAGAGTAATTTCATTAGTCTGGACATTCAGAAAAGCAAAACTTTTGTCTGAAATTAATAACTCCCACAGATTAATCAAAGGTAATTATATTAGGAGAAGTAATGTCTTCTTGTATCCTGAGTCATAAAATGAAATTCTCATTAAAATTGTATTGCATTCATTACCCATGTATACCYAGATTCCCAGAGATATACATTATATAAGAATCTCCATTTCAATATTGCTTGCAAACCTCATTTTGATTCCAACCCAGGGTTTCAGCAGCAGAGTGTTWGGTCTAAGGAAATTGTGCAGTTCCTACACACACAACTTGGATTGTTCTGCTGTGGATAAACGATGCTGCATTCAGCTCAGCAGAGGCCATTGTGGTCCCTTTGCCCACTTGTAAGAGCCAACTGATTTCTGACTGAAACTATCAACCCTGTTTCAAGAGGATAATTTAGCTGCTATTGCACCTCTACTCTTTAGAAAAAAAAAAAAAAAAAAAAAACCAAAAAAAAAAAAAAACCCAAAACTAAAATCACTGAAGTTGTTGTTACATGTAGGCTTTTTGTGCTGTGAGGCAAAACAACAATTTGGGCAGAATCCTAGCTTAAAACTGTGATGAGCACTATCTTTGGCATTTGTTTGGAATGAACTCCCATTCTGTCCTCTAACTTTTATCACTCCTTTCTTCTGAGCCTTGAGCAGCAGCTTGCACCTTTCCATGAATCTATGTAATGCCTCACACAATGCAGCCTTGACCTTGGCTGGGACACTGCAGTGTTGTGAACAGGAAAAATATTAATTAACTGTTATGCCCCAGCCAAAACATTTGTCCTTCAAAGRTGCATGAGGATTTTGCTCTACTTATTGGTTGCAATAAGGACTGCCAACTATGTGATTTTGTGGTGAAAASCTCAAGAGATCTACAGTGTTAGCTTTTTTCAAGGCAAGATAACTATTAGCAAGGTTGCTCTGAGTAAGAAAAAAGGTTGCCTAATCCTTTATTGAAGCCAATGATATATTAATTACTTGGACAAAGAAAAAAAACTTAGAGAGGGGTATTTGGGTATTTCTTTTTTAACTTTTCTCACCATCACCAAGTCACTTAATGATCTGCTTTCCCACCTTATCTCAGAAAACTCCATCACTGCTGCTCTCTTTTGACTCATTTGTGCTCCTGCAAATTCCCCCTGAAGTGCATTTTGTCATTCGAAATATCATGATAAAGGCTAAGGAAATCGTCTAAATGAGAAGAGTGTGGAAATAACACATAAAAATGAAACTGGGGTTTGGAAGTTTCACCTGATTCTTAAAATCAGTCTGCTCTTCCTTGAGAAGTGCCATTATCACACTGCACTGCTGCCTTTCTGGCACCAGCTGCAGGATGAAKTAAATCAAAGAACAAAATTTTTGCTATCAAACTGAATCAAAATTTTTCWAATAAAATTRAGATTTAAAAAATTSCTAATARAATAAAGAYTAAAAATAAGGCAAAACCCCAAAAGTCAAAGCATTGTTTTGGAAAACACCAGAACCAGGCATTGTGCAGGATCTGTAACCTTTATGGGAAATGAAACCCTTCTTTGCATTTTCCCTTGGTACCCTTTTTGACCAGATTTACTGCTTGAACTATAACTAAGTGCACTGCTGATCCTTTTTGAGGGGCAGATCTGGCTCTGGAGCTCTGGTTTTGTGCATTAGATGAGACAATTTACCTGGGATCCTGGTCTTAGGGGTTTGCCAGGGCAGAGGAGCTACCAGAAATGCTCTTTACACACTAGAGGAAGTGTGGTAGAAAACACAAGCCTAGAGGTAAATCACAGCAAGCAGCTGAGAGAACCCMAAACCAAATAAGAACAAGCCAATCTGTTCCTGTGCTACAGACAGGGAGGTTATCATTCTTGTACAATGAATTTTGGTGGATTTTCTTTACAGATGCGGCAAAATTGATAAAGCAGAGCTGAGTCAGGAGTAGTTCTAGGAGTTCTAGGAGGCCAGGAAAGAAAGATGAGGCCGTGTTGGGTACCTGATTGCATCATGGCCATGCCAGCAATGGCACTGGCAATTCCAAGGGGAGGCAGYAGGAACAATCCTGGGACGGAGGCAAAGGTAATTGTGTGCATTGCACTCGAATACCAGGTGATCTGTTCCACTGAAATGCAATGAGGATAAATTGTCATGATTTCAAGTTAACACCATGCCAAGATGCAGGGACCTAGGCACAGATGAAAGGAGACAGGAAATTGAGCACTTTTGTCACAAGAGCCATTCCTTTCTTGGCAGGGCACCTCATGGAGCAACTTTTAGAGAAAGATTTATGAACGACAGCTGCTTTTGAGCTCTGGGATGTTATGTGGTCAATGGAATCCTGTTATCATAGAGGTGTTCAAATGGAGTAGAAACATTTCATTTCACTACTCAGCAAAGCACACTTGCAATAACCCTCTTGACAYGAGCACAGGAGAGGAACAGGCTTGTGAGGAGCTCCTGAGCAGCAGCAGCGGCAGCACACCCGTGACTGGGCTGTCAGCTGTAACACAGCACACAGAGAAATTTTCCAGGATGCCTCTCGTGACAACAGGCACAGACTGTACAAAAAACAAACCTGCAGCAGGTGTGAGGACACGAGTCAGCCATGTGAACAAATTTGTATTTCTGGACTGGCCACCCAGGCAGTTACACAACAGAGCTGTTCTTGGGGCAGGGTTTTGTTCTCAGCAGCATGAGACACGCTGGTGATGAGTCTGGTCACACCTCTCTCACTTACACCCTCCTTCTTTGTGGTGACCTTGAGACGATTTCTCTTAGCTCCTCGTGTGTTGGAACTCATCCCGAGCACATTCTGCAGAATCTGGCAAAAGTAGCTCATGTAAATTATGKCTTGATGTCAACTGGGCTTATTTTTATTCATAGGGAAGCTCGAGGAAGGTGTTGTCAAAAAAGGTGTGGACAGAAGGTTCATTTCTATAAATCTGAGAAACTCAAAGTGTGACAAAACTAGATAAAAATGGAGATGACAAAACTGGGCACAAATCAGTACTACTGCCAGAAGACCTCTGTGGATCACTAGATGAAAACAGCACCAAATCAACAGATAATGAAATGGGCATTTTCCTCCTTTATAAAGTAACTCCAGTATATSAAGACCTCGTGGAAACTGCTACACTTCCAATTTGTTGCCCAAAACATTACTGAGTATCAAAAAGGTCCTTTTCTTTCGTTCACGTTTGTCAGTTAAGGACAGATTAATTCTATCTATAAGTGCAACTTCAGCTGTGCAACAGAGAAGTTGAAACTTGCCTAAGTTCAACTCTGYTGTGAAAACTGCAGCTGCTTTAATAGATTCATTTTGTCCAATTCTAATCCACTCTAAATTTATTTAGTATTTGTATTTAACCAAAACAGGAAAGTATCTCATTACTTTTTTTTTTTAGGGAGAATAACATTTTTACTAAGGTTGGCTAATTTTTTTTTACCATAAATCAACTTTCAGAGAGCATGGCCCTGATATGGCCCAGTTCAGTCTTCAACCCAAAGACCATCTTATACTAAGGCAAATGGTACCCATCTGGCATATCTTAGTCTGTGATCTTTCACTTCTTTTCCCTGGCTTACACCTAGAATATATTACTGGAAACTGCTTTAACCTTTTTGTAAAGCCCATAAACCCCTGACTTTTTGTCCAATTTAGTTTGGCAGCACTTGTTCTTCTAAGGAAACATTTGCATGATAGTACCAAAGAAAAAATTGTAATTAAGCAAGGACTCTTCCAGCAATTTTATGTGCTAGATGGAATAATTTTCCAGTAATAAAAGCTTTATTTGCTATCTGCAGCTTGATTTAATCATGTTACTAAAAGGAAGATGCAATCCAGAGAGCCTTATGTTCACTCTCAAGAATCTAGTCTGTAACACTATGAACGTCTCAGGCTTTGTAGCCTTAAAAATAAATGCATGCCATTACATATGAATTAGTTATTGTTGATTCTTTTAGCCTAATCATCAGTTTGGCATTTACTCTYCTTCCATTTTATTGGTGCCTGAGCAAATACAATTTTTTTCTAAAATCCATTTAATTTCCAGAAATTTTTGTTGTTGACAATTTCATGCTTCTGCCTAAATCAAAATAATTTTCTCTGATAAAGCATTATGATAATTATTAACAGTAGCAGTAATTGTCAACTGCAACAATAATTATTATTTCCTAGTTTAATTGCCAGGAAAGTAGAAATCTTCAGAACGAGCATTTTACCCAAATACATCTTTGGCTTAGTGGAAGAATTCATTAAAGAATTAGGTTATTAAAAAAGATGTTTGTCATCTGTTTTCTACACTGGATTATAAAGCATGGATTTATATCTTCCCATCTGAAAGAATTTAGGCATTTTTTTATAAAACAATTATGGTCCTTATTCCATTTTTTATCACCTTTTAATTATGCTGAAATAATTCAAGTTGACAAAAAAAAAGTATTTGCCATTTTTTTCTGGTATTTGGAAAACCTCTGACAGGTATTTGATGCACTTGAGAGCAGCACAGCGCACTCTACAGCAGCACACTGTGTCCTCAGCCCATTTTCTACTCAGTTGATGTTGATTTCTCACCACAAGTGGCTCCAGGAKTACATTAAGTGACCTGCCCAACTCCTGACATTCAGAGTGTGCCCTTTGCTGCTCTCCCTGCAGTGAGCCAGGTGCCTGTTCAAGAAGCCCTTGTTCATTGCTTTCAGTGTTCCTGTGTTAATGACTGCATGGATGTGTCAGCTCYAGCAAAAGCAGAGGTTTGGGAAGGTTGTCTCTCAGCACCATTGACCCTACACAGTCATTTAGGCATTAATTTAATCCCATGTAACTCCCTGAGTGCTGCTGGGCTGTGTTTGTTGTTCTGACCAGTTGTGAGTTCACAAACCAGTTCTGCTCATCCTGCCTGGTGCAGTAAAATACGAGTTTGACCAAGAGCCCCCACCCAGTGATGTGTCCCTTCCTGACAAACCAGGTGGCATCCTTGGTGGCACTACCCAACAGGCTGTCAAGTGTCAATAACAGTGTGTCAGCACTTCAATACAGATTAATTCATCTGAAATGAGTGCTCAAAAATCAAATGTTATTTGATTTGGTTAGATGTTAATGCAGAGAGATTAGAGTAGCCTTGATTTTATCAGTGTGGAAAGGGTTAAACTGATAAAATCCTCATAGTATCAGCTGTCCTCAGTGGCAAAGACCATCTTGAGAATTTTGCCAGCTGTGGATGATTGGTTGCCCACACTTTTTATATTGATTGGCATTAGTTTCATTCTTATTGATCAGGGCCACCTGTTTCTATCCTGTGCCTGGTGGCTCTGGATATTGTRGAAGTGTAAAGTGTCTGCTGTGTGAGATCTGAATTATCCCTAGTCCATTTATCTTCCATTTTAATTTTAACAGCAACAGATAGCTCTCTGCCATGCTGTACAGCAACAATGCTCTTGCTTGATTTTGTTATTTCGTTGTTTTTCTCTTTGTTCCAATAATGAGGTTATTTAAAATATTTTAATTAAGTTATGTCCTGTAAATTCATATAAATTGCATCTTTATGTTTGGTGACATTAATTAGTCCATAACAGACCAAAGAAATTATGAGAAAACAAATTTAGACAGAGGTTTCTTTCTCCTGTTTCAGGGACTAAGGTATTCTGATGAGGCCAATCTAAGGAAGTTGAATTTGAAAACTTTGCAACAGTTTGCCTTGTCCATGATCATTCCATGACTCCTTCTAAAGTACTGTAGCTGCATCAGGGTTGAATTCATATCTTTTTGTGGAATGGAGTACAATTTGTGTCATGAGAAAGCAAGAGTTTATGACATCCGTTCCTACGAAGAAAGAGGAAAGAAGAAAAGACATGAAGGTCACAGTGAAGATAGGACTGCCTCTGTTTACACAGCATCACTGCCTGTTGCAAACAGCCATGCAGTTTAATTTTCCCCAGATGGTTCTCATGCTTGTTGTGGTGCATGTGGTCCATGCAGCAGAGTAAGAGGCAGAGGACCCAGCTTTTAGTCTGGTTTATCAGGGCTGATGAGCACAATTCCTTCAGGGAGCTGCATCTGATCAGCCCAAGGACCCAAGGCAGAACCTGAGATGTCCCAGTGCAGGGTGGAGCAGGCTGCTCCCACAACACCTTTCCCTCATTWACAAAGTGACAGATTCTATAGGCTCTTCACCACACCAGCAGCAGGTAGGCACAGAAACTAAATGAGAACAAACCATGTGACACGGTACCCTTTCATATGTACAGTTTTAATTAAGTTAGTGGCACAACTCATGTTACTAAAGAACAGTAAGGAAAAGATTAATAGAAGCTAGATCTGGATCACAGGCAATTAWAATGGCTCCAGTTGTCTAATTAAGAAATTCAGCTCTTGAAGTGGCTTTRTTTTTTATATGCCAGCCACATGGTTTTATAATTGAAACACCCACAGWGCATAAAACTCTTGTGAGGAGCATGTGGATGCACAGCTGTTTTGGAAATGGCAATAAATAAATAGGTGTCTTAATTCTTTCTACCTGTAAATCTCCAAAGAGGTCAGAGCTGTGGTGACAATTTATGGAACAACAAGGAATATATTTGAAATTAATAACAGTGAGAGTCCATTTTCTTGTGCTTAGGAAAAAGTCATAGGAACTTAGCAGTCAATATATTCTTTCACTGTGCTGAGTAAACAGTAAAAAGAAAATGTAATTTGCTCACAGGCTATTTCATTGTAGAAAAAATTGTGGGAATGGCATCTTTTTATTAACTTATAAATATATGTGCATAYATAGGACAATTTAAAGACTGGATTTCAAATACTGATGGAGGTGGAAATGCCACATATATATTACAATGAAATGAATACATTTTGGAGAGGATGAAAAGTTAACTTACACATTTTTAACAGCTGCAGCCTAAGTTTTAATATAAATACAGGATTAATGAGAAAGAGCATTAAGTAGCCGTCAGTGCTAAGGGTGTCAGGCTGCAAAGTTGAARGTATCACCTTTAAGGAGAGAAGTGTCTTTCACTCAGACCCAGGTTCATGCCCTGTGTTGATGTTTCTGAAAAGTGATGGAAATTTCATATATTTAGACATCCTGGTCTCCAGATATTGCTAGAAAGCACGTCCTCACAACCTAGCTCCATTTTATGTGGCTTTTGTTGATTCATKGGAAATTTTGAAAAACTTCCATGGAATCCTGGATCATCAGTATTCCTTGTCTCCTGAAAGTCATGTGCACCACCTGTGATTAAACTGTGTTCACAGCATTTCTGCATAGAAGTTTCACTTTGGGACAAAAGAAACTTCTATGCAGAAAGTAAATTGTCTATGGAGAAAGTATTGCCTAGTGCTTAGGCTGAACTGAGAAGATGTGGGGCTCTCCTCAGGTAAAATAAAGTCTAACAGCAGAGGAATCAGTGTTGACTCATCTAGAAGAGGCACTGAACAGTTTCATGAGTACTTGTGGGTAGATCCCTGTTAGCAGTGCCACAGCTGCCAAGTGCCCTCTCAGCTGTAACATGATGCACAAAACCCTTGTGCCTCACTGATGGCCTCTTTGTATGAAATCACAGAGCTACCAAGTCCTGAGTGTCAGCTGCAAGCGTAAGACTGTGAAGAGGGCAGGAAGGACAAWTCTTTTGATGCYGAATATTGCAGCACCTGACTTCCARYGTGGCCAGTCATGGGAACACTCAAAATACAGGTGAGGTGTATTCGGAGCACCACAGATTGCCTTGGAAGACTCAGATGCCTGATGGGAGAAGGAAAAGGCATTTCTGTCCTCTCTCCTCACCAAGAACACAAGGGGTGGGGTGGTCATTTGGCTAAAGTGAGATTTGACTCTGCCTGAAGGGATTTGCAGATGCATCCTTCATTACAGAAAGCAGTCAACTAGAATGGTCAATCAAATTGTACAACACAAAACAGGGTGAATTTAGGACAGGGCTGGAAAGGTGATCATAGCTCAGAACTTGGGACAAGAAAAGTATTTCTATAAAGGGATAAGTAATCTTGATTTTTTTTCCTAACCTGCTACTAAAGCCTCATTTTTTTTTTTTTCATGTGAAGGCATGATCTGAGTATAGTGAACCTAGACATCCCTTCATTTTTCTACTTTCAAAACCACTGTCCCAGTTTCTATCCCCCATAAATATAAATAACTTGGTTAGGAAAGGTGGCAAGGATGAGGAGAGAAGCTTATTATCCTCTTCCCCACTAGCAATTTTCAATACCAGCTGCCACTGTGACATTGACACAGTGGGATCAAATATGATGAACCACAAGGTGCCACTTTAACTGTCACTTCAAATTCCTGGAGTCTTCATATATTTAGTCATGTTTATTTATAAGATAAATTTCCTGTTTCTATATTGGCACTGATTTTAAACTGTCTGAAACTAAGCGTTGCCTGTCAGATGCGTCTCTCTCTTCCTAAGTATGTATCATGGTGAATATCATATTCATAACCCAGAAAATGATTCTTTCCAGTCTGTGGAACCAAACATCTATTGTAGTCTCATTTACTCTCCAGCCCAATCTTTTTTTCCCTTTTCAATCTAGCAGATATTCCTTCATGTCGCTGTGAGCTAATTTTGAGATTTCCTTGAGTGATTTTCAAATCACCTGACCATCTGTTTCAAATTTAAGCATCCCCAAATGCAGTCAATCTCAATGCGGGAGTTACGTTGTAAATTATGTTCAGAGCTACCCTTTAAATTATCTGGAGTTCTTTTTGTTGRTATTAACTGTTCCATGCATAGGGCTATAATTGACTTTAAAAATTGTAAGCACTTTATTATCTGGAAGAAAAAACTCAGTGTTGAAATAATGTTGATGGAGGCAACAAAMAAATCAATGCCTGAAGTAGATTCCCAAACAGAGCAAGTTCAGAGGGATCAATTAGCAGTAGCTCACTTGGAATGGGTGAGATTGGTAACTGCCAAAATCCTGGTAGAGCTGTGTCCCAGGGGAGATGGTATCAAATMATTTCCATCAGTTCAAAAGGAGGAATAAATCTTAACCTGAGGTTTGTGAATAGGTTGGTTTCTGTTAGGCATGTTATATGGGATTATATAGGATTGGTGCCTAGATCAGATGATTTTATGCCCYTCCCAGAACTTCCTGTCTCGGTCATTGTAGAACTAGAACACTGATTCTGCAATTATCAGAAGCWGTTATTTTTTAATGAATATTGAGTTTTTTTCATGCAAAATGCATTAGTTAATTATCAAGCCTCAACAGAGCAAAAGTCAGAGCAGGTATTCCTTCTGCCACAGAAGGCAATGCATGGATTGACTGGGCCACACAAATTAGTAAAAACAGAAAAAAAAACTGACAGAAACTTTCACTGTAGAGGAAAGTACTGTAAGGAAATTTGCTCTGCTGACTCAATAGTCCTCTGTGGGGAGAATGAAGACACCTCTCCACAGCAGTTAATTTGGGGCCTTGCACTGAACCTGAAATTTWCTTCCTATCACTAAAAGAGAACATCAGATCTATGTAAGGCTATTGCTAAATGTCCCTTGACTACAGAGAGGATTTATCTAATGAACTGTCTGACCAAAACAAGGCAATTTCAAAAGCATTTATATTTTCCCTTGAAGATGGAATTCTTCTGCATAGAACCATTCCTGTGGAGTACTGATGAATAAGAGCTGCACTTATGGATCCATGGGGATCCAAGAAAAGTCAAGTCAGTTGAGGAACATATGATGAGTGTATTTGTTCTGTAACTACAATTAAGAAAATATAGCTGGGTGAGGTGCCAATCYAAAACAAAAATTGCTTTCTCTAAAAGTTTAGATACGGTTTTAAGACWAACTAAATCACAGAATCATAGAATGGCTKGGGTTKCAAGGAGAGATKATCTAGTTCCAACACCTCTGCCACGGGCAGGGACACCTTCCACTAGACCAGGTTGCTCAGGGCTCCATCCAGMCTGGYCTTGAATACCTCCAGGTATCCACAACTGCTCTGKGCAACMTGTTCCAGTGCCTCACCAACTCTCACAATAAAGAATTTCTTCCAAATATCTAATCTAGACKCATCTTTTCAGTTTAAAKCCATTCCCCCTTGTCCTGTCACCACTTGTGAAAAGACCCTCTCCAGCTCTCTTGTAGTCCCTTTGGATACTGGAAGATGCCCTAAGGTCACTCTGGGGCCTTGTCTTCTCAAGGCCAAACAACTCCAACTCTCTCAGCCTGTCTTCACAAGAGAGGCGTTCCAACACTCTGATAATCTTTGTGACCTCCTCTGGACTGATTCCAACAGCTCCATGTCYTTCCTTTGCTGTGGACCCCAGAGCTGGATGCAGCACTGCAGGTGAGGTCTCACCAGAGCACAGTGGGATGGAATCCTCTCCCTCCCCTGCAGCCCACAGTGCTTTTAATGCAGCTCAGGACATGTTTGGCTTTCTGGGCTGCAGGTGCACATTGCTTCTCATCTATCAACACCCTTGAGTCCTTCTCCTCAGGRCAGCTCTCAATCCCTTYATTCCCCAGCCTGTGTTTATGCTTGGATTGTCCCAACCCACGTGAAGGACCTTGTTATTTCTAGCAGAGCAGACAGAACCATTAGACAGACAGCTGGATAGAAAGAGACACAGATCAAGAAACTGTGATGCTTGGACATTTCATAAAAAATTTTACACTAGTTTTATCTTTTATGAAATGTCCCTTAGCAAGAATTGCATTTTCTGATGTTTTTCATTTGTTAGTAGTAATACCAGCCAGTGAGGCATTCCAGGGTTTCATGGATGGATGCAGATCTCAATTCAATATGCATGGGCTGAATGAAGCAGAACAGAAATTGGCAAAATAGGGTTATTATCTTTGTTATTTAATATTCATAATGGAATGATACTCAGACTATCTAACCAAGTTTATACYGCAGTAGTTTTTCTGCTTAGTCTTTTTTTCAGCAAGTTTAAGCTCTGCAGTTCTGATCTTACTGGTTAAACAAGGCTCTGAAAAGTCTGTGATTTAAAGAAAGTTTAAGGTAAGAAATGAAGACTAAATAAAATACATAGCTTTCATGCCAGTCTGAATTTCAGTCTGAAACTTTCCAGGTGTGAGGACACAGACAAATCATCACATGAATGAATGAACATGATTTTGACATTGGTGGGAAGACACTCACAGTAATTTTGAAACCAGTCTTCCAAGGATCTTAGAAAGGAGCAGAAGGAGACAAATATGCAGGAAATATTTTTGGGAATTCTCCAGTTCTCTAAAGCAAGAGAAGAGAGAAGGTGACACATTGTGGGAGCTGGTTATGTGCCAGAGGAGAATGATTCTCTTCTGTAGGACATCAAGTATTTGTTTTGGGCAGCTGCCCTGGATGTACCTATGCCTGGCATGCCAAGTCAGTTTTAACAGCTAAAACTGCTTTAAATATCCCATAAAAGAGACATTTCCATGCAAACTGTCATGCAAGGAGCATGATTTCACGTTTTTTAATATTTAGGAACTTTAAGGGAAACAGAAGTTTGTACATGTTATTGGAGAGCAAGTCCAAGCCAAYAATCTTTGTTACTTTTTCCCTAATCCCATTGCTTGAAGACCTTTTCCAAACTCATCAAACTCCTTAGACCAAGGATTTTTAAGGTATTTCTGCATTAGACACCTTCCTAATTACAGCTGCTTGACAATATTGAGACTTCCTGGCAAATGCATTTATAATTCTTACAAGTGGCATATTCTTCCTTCTGGCACATTTATGAAGACACTTCTGTTCTGAAAACTGTTTCAGAGTTGAGTTACAGTTTGGAAGAGGAACTTTTCTTGTTCTTCAGCAAGAAAAACAGCAGCTTCAAAGTAATGTTTAGTTTGTATTCAGCCCTTTCTTAATGAGATTCACTTGAGCTTGTTTAACTTTCACGTGGATTCAGATTCAAAGAACGACCATAGCTTCAAAATTAAAGTGAATTCAAAAGGGTGGCAGAGAGGTGGGAGAGAGATCTAGGCTGAGGAAAGTTTTGCCTTTCTGACTTTTTAACTCAGCAAATTGAACAACTTCTATTGTTTTTGTCATTTTTCAAATGAAACTGGAGCTGCTGAGTTTATATTTCAATGAAGGACTAAACAGCATTTATGCTTTAAAAAGAGTTTCTGCTGTACTTTGAAGCACTTGTTGCTTTTTATTTTCCCACAGGAGAAGAGATAAAACACTGTGCTGGCATTCCATGAGTGCATTCTCTGTTTTGAAAGTTTGCCATTCCATTTTGATGATCCATAATATTTTAAGCATACATAGACCTTTCTTTCTAAACTAGACTCCTTTCTACCCAGTACACTAAATTGTCTCATTTTTTTAACTTTATGCAAGAGCTGTTCCATATGAGAAGTTGTTTTGGGAAATGCTTAAGGACACTCAGAGCTGTCAGAGTGACATTTTCTCATCTTAATTGTAATGTTTTCTAGACATTCTCCATGAGTTTAGATGTCTTCTTTTTTTTTTTTTCATTCTTGTTCTTTATATAAAATTTGACAGCTAGGATATACTGAGGTCAGAATGTGGTTAAGATTAATGTATCTGCAATCAATCTCCATTAGAAAGCAAATGGAATTATTTTTAGTGATTCTGACCTGCTGCAGATTTTGTTAAGTTTTTCTTTCTTGTGAAATTTAGCCTGAGGTGCAAGGACATTGTTGGCTACTCACCCAAGYAGGTGTGGTTTTGTTAACACCCTCTCCTGTCCTCAGGCTGGAGAATTCCTTTGGCAAGGATGGAATTTCCCTCTGTAACAGAGGAGTTCCAGCATCCTCTACCACGAATATACATTTATTTCCACCAGTGTGTCTTCCATCCCAGTAAGGCCAAATGAGTTGTATCTCCAAAATCCATTAAAGGAATTTTTTGACCACTGCTTTTTATAGGCAGTTCTAAAAGCTTTACTGCTCTGGACACTTGAAATTGAAATACCAAAAAAATATTCTCAGAAATTAAAACCAGAAATTAGGTTTTTTAAGACCTTCTACTATGCCCAGTTTTTATTTTATGACGAGAATGTTCTTCTTTTTTATTTCATCTATGAAATCGGCTTTGATAGTGTGTCAGCTTTTGATTCTTGAAGCTATACTAAAATACTTCCATTCATTCCAAACCAGAAACTTTGAAATTAAACAAAAAATGTGTTAGGATAAAAATAAAAGCCGATTTTCTTTGGAAAGTCATATTTATCATTAGATAGTGTGAAAGGGGAAAATGAGCCATTAGTTATTCTTAAATACATGTCTTCAGAAACACAAATATCACATTGTTTATCCCTGTACTTATCAGTTTGTAGCTGTAGCTATGCAAGGTTCATAAAAACACTGAGGTGCCAGTAGCAGTTGGACTGTGTGTTATAACACTGCAGCATGCAGAACACCAAACTTAAATCATTCCTTAAAAGTGCAAGAGGGATTTCAAGAATGAGGAAAAAGGTGTGCATGGGGTCAAACGACTTACCCACRGGCACACCAGAAGTCTCTCTGTCACGGCTCTCAGCTGGGCCTGGCTCTGCATGTCAATTGTGTCCTTCACTCACAGTGCTTCAGGTCTGCATTTATACCAACCATTACACATTCAAATAAATGCAGTGTGAAGTCATATATATATATACACACATATAAATATATTTGGTTCTCACATTGCATATTCAGAGAAACACACGTTTATTATTAATGTTGATAATGAGATAATAACCTGTCACTGGGGATTGTGATGAGCAGCATCACGGCAAATCTATTGCTAGTATCCACAGTGGAATTTCTGCCAAGGAAATGTAATGAGGAAGACTGAGGGGAAAAAAAAAAAAAAAAAAAAAAAAAAGAAGCAATGGAACCTGGTCATGTGAGGGGTGTGAGGGCTGGGAACACTATCCTGGGAGATCAGCAGTTCTGCATGTAGAGATGCAGTTTAGCCTGTTGTTTAGCCTTTTTTAGGTAGCTTTCCTTTTGAAATGAATATTATGCCCATTATAGGTGCCAAACTAACAGCCCTTAAGATTGAAGTTCCTTCTTAGGAAATCAAGTGTARTAAGCAGCAGCAAGAGAAGCTTTTTCAGACATGTTTGTCAATAAGTCTCCACCTTGGGCAAAAAAGATGGTAAATAGCTAAAATTCATCTTTGGCCTTTGCACTTTTCCTGATAGCACAGGGGTTTTTAATGCTATTTGTGTTTTTTCCCCTTTCACTTTGGAAATTAATTGGGATCAACATACTTGTCTTCAGTCACTGACAAACCCTAAAGAGGAGTAACATTTGACTGCCTTTATCTCACCTTGTTACTGATAAGTGACCCCAGCTTAAACACTGACCATGTGCCACCATAATTAACTTTCTAGCAATTAAGTTCTGAAGGGTCTTAAAGGACACTTAAAGAAACATCTAGTGAAAAAAGCTGAAAGAAACAATTATAGGCCCAAACACCAGTGATTATGCCACAATGTGTGTAGCTTTATTTCCTCGTCCCCTAATACTCTTCATTTTCTCTTACCTCTTCTTAAAATACTGGCTTCCAGTCCCTAAATTCCATGAATGYTCTCTGCTAAGCTCCAGCCCCTGAATTCCATGAATGCTCTCTGCTAAGCTCCTGCTGGTTTGCCTTTGTGTGGAGCAGCTGAATTGTTTGATTTTCAGGTAGGGTTTGTTGTTCATAATAAAAAACAAGAGAGGGGAAAAACCTCCAGATTTTACCTATTTATTTCCTCTGCTCTGTGGATTTTTCAGTCCTGTCTAGTTTGTTCCTGATGGATATTTGTCTAAGATGACCTCAAAAGCTTCCACAGAAGGGAGTGTCTTTATGGCAAGAATGACCTTCCATGAACATTGTACTATTTGATATAGGCACTGAGCTGGACAAATGGGTCACCTTCATGGTGTGAGTGCTATCAAATATTTTCCTGACTTGCCTATACAGGGTTAGTTAAAATAGTTCCTCCTGTTTTACTGAAACTGGGATTGTCAGTTGCCCAAGAAAATTAAATCCCAAATTTCAGTTACATTTTGTTGGGCTTTTATGGCTATTAGTACCTATACCCTAATTTATGTCTTAATTGTTTCACAAAGATACAAAGACAGCAGCATGTGAAAGCAGAGGCTGAGGTTAGATATGGGTCAGACTCAGCAATGAAGTAGGAATGAGGATAGTGATGATCTTCTTTATCTCCCAATTAACAGCTGCAAAATGGGAGCATGATATGGATTTGTCACCTCTGCCTCATCCATCAGGTGTGSGCTGACCTATGAAGAAATTTAGACCAACTTAGCATTGAAAGGAACTTCTGGACACAGAGGAGCCCAAACTCCCCTGTTCATGGGACCTGGAGGTCATTGGGTGTAGTGAAATTCAAGCAGCTGTGAAAGGCCAGATGAAATCTGACTCACCTGTCCTGTGAGTTACAGTTCTTTACCCTGTGCCAGTGGCTCTGAACCTCTGCATCCACCTAGAGGAGAAATCCCAAAGGAAGAACAGCACACAGGCTTTCATCAGCCATAAATCTCTTTGAAGCCACAATCTCTCACGCTGCTTCAATAAATCAAAGCAACAACCACTGTTACCTGTCCTTCTTTAAAAACCAACTCTGTCAGAAACTGGGTCATTAAGAAATCCACAGAACACAAATCTGGGGAACAGGAGCATTCCTGAAAGGGGGCCAGACCACAGTGCAATCAAATGCCAAAAAWCAGAGCTGTCTCAGTATCAAACCTGTTCCTTCATCCAAATTATACCTCAAAACAGATGAAGTCAGTGACAGTCTCTTGACAGCCACCAATGAGAACCTTTTTGTGGGTAATGGATGGTGGAGGGGAGGATCAGAGCTGACGGGCTCTGTGGGCAATGTCAAATATTCCTTCTGATTACGACATTGTAAATGTGATCAGATTAGAATTGGTGACATGGGAACAGGTCTCGACAGCCACTCTGCCCTTCAGTTCTTTAGGCTTTTTTTTTTTTTTTTTTTTTTTTTTTTTTTTTTTTTTTTTTTTTTTTTTTTTTTTTTTTTTTTTTGAAATGCACACAGAGATTTCCCTGGAATAAATATCATGGACTTGTATACGTTACATTTTCAAGTAAAACAAAAAAGAAGCAAAATACGAAATTGTCAACCTCCAAAACTCTGCCTAAACTCTTACTGTGATGTATTGCYCTGGGAAAGCCTGCCAGGCTGTTTAACACCTTTATTGCTTGACCCTGGGAGCTCAATTTATTATTTACTGATCCTTCTCCTGTCATTGGCCATGACCACATATCTGCTTATATTATTCCTAGCAGGTTTTCCAGCACACATTGGTTCAAAAATCAATCACTTCCTAGATCCATCATTTCTGTCCTGCTTTTTGGGCTCCAGTGCTAATCTGCCAGTGGCAGCCTAATGCTGTTTACAGCAGCRCCTGCTTTTGCCACATGAGGGAAGAAAGACTTACCTGATGTTTCTTCAGTCAAASCATTGTAATAGATGGCATGGACAAATAAATACATATATCTCTCCAGCAGCACAGGAGTCCCCTGCTGTACATTTATTTATATTCTGTAAATTTTCACATGGTTTCACCATTCCTCTGGGAAGAAGGTTCTTCAAAATATCAAATCATCAGTATTTGTTTGAATTACTGTCATTTTATACTACCTTGAGCTTACTTTCATCCTATTACTTATATTCTTAAGTGATATTCTAAATCATTTCCATCCTCTTGTTGCTTATTCCTCTCTATATTGCATACCAAGAAATGAACTGCTTTTATTCATCATCCTTACTGTTCATTTATTACTTAAGGATTTTAACATATGCTTTTGGGTAGCTCTTTTGATGGKACTTTTCTTCATGCTTAAATGTGAGGTATGGAGAATGATGTTTATGTTAACACTGATCTATTTTTCTGCCTTATCACTTTGCAAGCAACCTCACAGTTTTCGTTATGTTCCTTAGAATTTGCCTTTCTGAGTTGTTCTTCTCTTATGTAGTATTGATAGTTATTGATTTTGTGAATTTGCAGATCCTGTTTTGTTTTTCTATTTTGGTAGAATCATAGAGTAATTATGTTGAAAAAAAATGCTGAAGATCATCAAATCTTAACTCAGYATTTCAACCCAACTGAGCAATCCCATGTTTATAATATTAGTGGTACATGTCTTTCATGACACCTCCAGGGATGATAACCCCACCACTTCCCTGGGAARCCTGTTCCAATGCTTGACAACYCYTTTGGTGAAGAAATTTTCCCTAATGCAACAATGGGGGAACAGAGACACAAACACCTCTCCCAGCCAGTTCAAAGAAATCCTTMATTTTCAAAAAYCTGAKCMTTTTTATAGTCTGAAYGTTCCCSGGCTAAGCWYGGATTGGCTGTTCACMCTGCAGAGCGGCTGCCCATGAGCCTTCTTATCCAATCACCTCTCTGATCATGCGGTGTCCACATGCCCCAGTAACCAATCAGAGCTCTGCACATGAGGGGATCACATGTCAATCATTCAGGCTGCTCTGTGGCTCGGTCGGTGAGCGGGGTTAAGCAGGGTCTGACAGAGGTGAAGGAGCTCATTCTGTAGGCTTTTCCTTAACCCCAACACCCTAATATGCTTTTTTTTTTTTTTTTTTTTTTTTCCCAATTCTTCTTCTCCTATCACTTGTCACTTAGGAGAAGAGACCAACCCCCAGAGGTCTGCTGTCTCTTTTCAGGGAGTTGCAGAGAGTGAGAAGGTCCCCCCTGAGCCTCCTTTTCTCCAGGCTGAACTTCCCCAGCTCCCTCAGCTGCTCCTCATCAGACTTATGTTCCAGTCCCTTCCCAGCTCCATTGCCCTTCCCTGAACACACTCCAGCACCTCAGTGTGTTTCTTGTGAGTAACACAGAACTGGACACAGTACTTGAGGTGTGGACCCACCAGTACCAAATCCTACCCTCGTTTTCCAGATCTCTCAGTTCAGGTAATTATGATCTATTTTCACATTTTTGCTGATGTTCACAGCTTATTTACTGATTTGTCAGGCTACTGTTGTGTTAAGTTTTGCCACATAAATGAAAAGGAAACGTTTCCTTAAAGRAGATGCATTGTAGGCTTATAACAAATGTGGTTGGTTGACYCTGGCTGGAAACCAAGTACCCAAAAAAGCTGTTCTGTCACTCCCCTCCCCAGCTGGACAGGCAAGAGAAAACATAAAGAAAAGCTCATGGTGTGAGATAAGGACAGGAAGAGATCACTCACCAGTTATGTACKTGACTTAGGGAAATTAGATTAATTTATTACCAAACAGATCAGAGCAGGATAACAAGAAATACAAAACAGATATTAAAACACTTTCTCCCCACCCCTCATTTTTTCCCAAGCTCAGTTCCACCCCCAAATTCTCTACCTTCTCCCCATCAGTGACAGGGGGACAGGCAATGGTAGCTGTGGTCAGTTCATCATTTGTTGTCTGAGGAGCAGTGTGGGGTCCCTCCCATGGGAGACAGTCCCCTACACTGGATTGATCCTGGATGGATACCAGGCATCCAAAGGCTCTGTATCCTCCCCTTTGGAGCTGGACAGGGGAAAGAAAATAAAATTATGAGTTCATGGGTTGAAATAAGAACTGGGAGAGATCAYTCATCAAATACCTACACAGGCAAAACAGGYTCAACTTGGGGATACTAACTGAATTTAATACCAACAAAATCAGAGCAAAAACAGCTTGTCCCCACCCCTCCCTCCTTCCCAAGCTCTACCTCCTCGCCTAGTGACATAGGGAGAGGGAGAATGGGGATTCTGATCAGTTCATCACATGTTCCTGCCACTGCTCAAGGAGAGGAGTCCTTCCTCTGCTCCAGCATGGAGTCCCTCCCATGGCAGACAATTCTTCACAAATTTATCCAATCTGAGTCCATTCCATGGTCAGCAGTCCTCCCCAAACTGCTGCAATGTGGGTCACTCTTCCACAGGGTCAGTCCTTCAACAAGAGCCTGCTCCAGCCAGGAATTTTCTCTCCACTGGGCCGCAGGTCCCTGCCAGGATCCTGCTCCAGCAGAAGCCTGCCATGGGGGCACAGTCTTTTCTAAGACATTCACTTGCTCTTGCATGGGCTCCTTCACAACTGCGGGTTATTCTCTGCATCCCCCATGAACCTTCACAGGCTGCAGGGCACAGCTGCCTCCCCATGGGCTGCACCAGGGGCTGCAGAGGAATCTCTGCTGCAGTGCCTGGAACATCTCCCTCTTCTTCTCCACTGATCTTGGTGATTGCAGAGATGTTCCTCTCACGTGTTCTCACCCCTCTCTTCCCTGGCTGTAACTGCAAACTGCACAATAACTTATTTTAACCTTCTTAAATGTGTTATCTCAGAGGCAATGTGTAACTRCCCGCAGCCCCGTAGCACCCCGCAGGAAAACACCACTCCAACACGCAGGCAGGCAGGTCCAGGTGCTTCTTTATTAGTCTTCTCTTCCAGCTCCTTTTGCTATAGTGATATTCAGCTCTCTATCTTAGTGATTCCAGCTCCCTCTGACCCCTCACTTCTACCAGCATGCTTTTTATACACTTTTCTTATCTCCCGGGTTCAGAGAACAAACCAATTACACAGGTCCCAGCTAGATCACACAGCTGGGCACTCTCCAATCTCTATACAGCATGTTTTTGTCTTTWATTGGTAGAATACTTTCATCTATCCAATCCCATTCATCTCCATGGCTGATAYGTCAGCCCAGCCCGAGTCTGCCTGTTTTGACCATGTCTGAGTCCAGGCTGTTTTCCAGCCCAACCCCCACACATAGCTCTAAAAATGGCCAAGGCCACGGCAGCAATGCTGTCATTCCCAATGGGCYCACCCTTGGCCAGTGGCAGATCTGTCTTGAAAAGAGTTGGCATTGGCTCTGCTAGACTTGGGGGAATCTTCTGGCAGCTTCTCACAGAAGCCAGCCTGGCCCTCCCAGAAAACCTTGCCAAAGAAACCTGGTACAACAAAATAAATAATCAGGAAGATAAATCCTCAAAGAAGGAAAGAGAAGTTATGAGTGAAGACAGTTGTGTGTGGGTCATATATTCTGCTATTTARATGTATTCCTGATTTCACATCCTCATTTTTTAGTTTTCTTTTTAAAGGCTCAGAGGTTGATCAGTTAGATTGTAAGGTTGGCTGTGCACTGTTTTAGATGTTCCACAGGAATACTCAGTCTTTAAGGGATACTAATTTTGGTGGTGTCACATTTGGGGCCCTCTGATGTGGTCAAAATCACAACATGGGCAGTGGCTACAGGATGTTACGAGGCCCTAACATGGGGAATGGGGCTCAGAGAGAAACTTCAGGGAAGAGTTAAAACATCTTGAGCAACCAAGGAAGCATCAGAAGGGTGAAAGAAAAGAACAAATCTCTCACTGTTTAAAACAACCTTCTGGGACTGTTTAAACTTAATTGAAACCTCTCTAACTTTTCTATAAACCCAGATTAGGAATGCTAAAATGGAATAATTATCTTTTCTGTTCACTTTTACAGTGGCCGAACTTTTGTAATGACTTGAAAAAATAATAGATCGTATTTTGAGGATAAATGTCTTAATTTCTTTTTAAAGAATGCTTACGTTCGAATCTCTTAAACACAACACAAAGCCTGTTATTTTTCTTTCAAAGTTACACTCTATGCCAAAGCAAAAAATAAAATAAAAGTTTTCCTTAACTGACCTCTGCTGGAGCTGTTTTGTTTTTGTCTTGAAAGGGATTCTGGCAAGGACACTGAAGGTTCCAGATTTGCTTTGTGATTCTTGCTCATTCTGTGGCTCTCAACTGGCCATCCATTATCTATTGAAGCACAGTTTGTGCCTTGATGACCCTGAAAAATGGGCAGAGTGTACAAAGCAAAGCAGGATCTTTGCTTAGAGGATTTTACAATCTTCTGAAGTACTCTTGAAAGTGATAGAAAACAGCACTCACCACTCCCACTGTAGTGAGTCCAGCAGCTCTTGGGGTCAGGTGTATTTTTCAGAATTGCTGCACTCCCAGAACAGTTTCTCTGGCTAATGGGCCCAGTCTGTAGGAAAGCATCTACTACAGCCTTTGCTRCTTTGGTATTACACAATTGCTGAGGTTGGAAGCATCCTCTGGAGATCATCTAGCCCACACACCCTGCTCAAATCAAGGTCAGCTAAACCAGGTTGCTCAGGGCTATGCCCAGTAGGATTTTGAATATATACAAAGATTGACTCTCCACATCTCTGGGAATACCATTTCAGTTCTTARTCATCCTCACAGTGAAAATGTTTTTTCTTTCTTGTGTGTCAACTTGTGCTTCTTGTCYTTTCCGTGGGTACCACTGAGAGCAGCCTGGCTCCCTCTTCATTACAACCCCCCCACTCCCCAGTCAGGTACTTGTACTCATGGATAAGATTCCCTTTGAGTCTTCTCTTCTCTGGCTGAGCAGTCCCTTCTCTTACAGCCTCTTCTTATATGTCAGATGCTGCAGTCCCTTAAATATCTTCGTAAGCCCTTGCTGATCTTGCTCCAGGATGTGAAAACTCTCTTGTCTTGGGGAGCAGTGGACACGGCAGTTTCAATTTGTGGYATCAGTACTGAGCAGAGCAGAAGTATCCTGCATCCATCCCTTGAAAGGTATCTAAAAAGGAGGAAAGCTTTGTTGGGAGCACAGGGAAGGCCACATCAAAGTTTTGAGCTGCCTGGAGGGATATCTAACTTTTGTCTCCATGCTGCATTGCATCTTGTGTTACTTTCAGAGTGAACAACGGATCACGTATCAGTAAGAMTGCCCTGTCTCTGTATGTTGTTTACTCCCGATCTAGATTAATCTTGATGAAGAATGCATTTGATTGAGGAAWTTGGATGCCCAGGGACTCTTTGCCCCAAAGACGTTTCTAAGCATTTTAAGTGCAGCACTGGGGTGTGCCCTGGTATGAAATGAAGTAATGAAGGCTATGTGAGATGCTTCTTTTGAAACATAGCTCTTATGAAAAATTCAAGAGGAAATGCTTTCCTTTTGTTCACTGCCAGTTCATCTAGTTTGCAGCTACGGAAAGAGAGATTATTATTTTGGGGTACTTTAATGTGTGGGAGCTTTTAAGTGGATATAGATTTGTTCTGTTTGTTGTCAAGGTGCCAGAAGTTCTTGAAGCCTGATAGTGCTCTTTCCATGTTTTATTCAGGTTGTCATCAGTAATGAAATATAATTTAATTTTACTTTCCTATTATGTTTTTCTCATCTCACTATCAAAAAAAAAAAAAAAGTATGCAGAATATTTTTATCACTGCTTACAAATAAGGGAGCTTTACAAACAAATGTATCCAAAAAATTAATGTTTTTGTAGAAAGGCTTTAATTTATTATTTAGCTCTATTTCTCCAGTGATAGTAAGAACAYGCTTTTTATGAACATCATAGTACCCTTAATTCTCGGAGACAATTTACACATTAAAAATAAATTGCAAAATCCCAGTAGGTTTCAGCATGTTGACACATTTTAGATTAARGATGGTAATTTTGATGGTTGCTAACTTTTAAATAAGTAAGTTAGATGGCTAAAAATTATTAGCATGAGTATGGGGTTGTTTGTTTTTTTTTAAGGAGGGAAAACCACATTCCTTGAGATGAGACTCATAGCCTTTTCTCTTTAAGATGGAATCTCAACACTTTTTCCTTTGGTCTAGTGCTAAGACTTCAAAGAGAAAAATAAAAAAAAATCTTTTAAAATGGTAGGCTGCAGTCTGGAGGGGGCCTGCAAATACATCCTCCAAGATATCCAGAGGATTTTGATATTTGTTTCTGACACCATTCTGRTGGGAGCTGGTCAATCTCAAGGTATTGTTTCTAATCTTTAATGTAGCCTTTGTGTGAATTCAGCATCCAGCCATGAAGTCCAGCTGGCTGACAAAGGAGGAATTGCTGCAGTGGTTCCTTCYGGTCACAACTGGTAAAATCACCAAACAGGATTTCCTTCAGCCAATGGCCTGTGCTCCATTCTGGGAGCATTGACGCCCTTCAGGACTTCACTGCTACCTCAGTGTGAGAGATCAGCAGTTTCCCCCTTTTTCCCAACCTACATGCTCTCATTTTGAGTTCTGACTGCTTCTGCATCATCATCTCCTGCAGCCCTGAAACCCATTTCCTAACAAAAATCTTCATCCTTTTCAATCACMCTCATTTATTCCCCTTTAATCTTCCTCATCACATTCCCACAACTCCTCTTCTGCTCCCAGAATTGCACTTGCTTGAAACAGATCTTAAAGAGAAGCAGCCCTTTGGCTATCAGGTATATTTTCTGTCCTTTTGCAGATTTTTATTTAAATCCTATTTCTTTTGCATTCCTTCATTAGGTTGCTGTCAAATCTCTGTGCATTTTTTGCCTCAGGATAATAGACTACATATGCATAATACATAGTTTGGATGTCAATAGATTTTATTACAGTTTAGGATAGTGGTTCTGCTTAATTTCATGCTATCCACAAACTAGGTAGTAAATTGTTGTCTCTGACAGGAAGGTTATACTACAGGCTAAATTTTACCCTGAGTTACATTCGAGCATCTTTCTATCAGAGGTAGARTTTGGCCTATAAAGCATTAGGGATTGAAACAGAGAAGTTCTGGTCTCCTTATCAGACCTGACACACAATCCTGTTACATTACAGATGCACCTCCCTGATATAAAGAAAGCGAAAAATTCCTGATTCATGGTGAATTTTGCAGTTAACAGTCTCTGATAAAATACAAGGGAATGAACAGCACCTTGAGGGAAGGTTGGATGGGTGAGGGAGACAAGGCATCCAGGGAAGTGTTGTTACATTCCTAGCAGAAGGACAAATGCAAAGATAAATGTAGGTCAGTGGAAAAGCCAGAAGCAACAGTAAAATACTGAGAAATTTCTAGAAGAGTCAGGACAAAGCGACTGCAACTGTTCTTAATCTTCATCACATCTCAGAACATACTCTAAGCAGATGTAAAATCAGCAAAGCCAGATCAGTCCTGTCCCCCTCCTTCAGGAGGGCATGAGACATAAAACAGTCATTTTGCAAACTATGGGCCTACAAGGTCTCAGATTTYTGAAACAAATCCCCACTTTGGAATTCCACCCACAATTCTTTTCTGTCCACTGAAGAACAAGCCAAACATTCATCTGGCCTCACCATGCAAATAGAAAGTGGTCAGGAAACAGCTGGATGTGGCACTTGGGGCTGTGATGTAGCTGACGTGGTGTGTGGTCAAAGGTTGGAGTTGATGATCTTGGAGGTTTTTCCAACCTCAATGATTCAATGATTCTATGAAATGCCCTGCACACCACTACAGAAGGAGGGCAAGCTGCTCACATGACTCCCCATGTCTTGGCTTTGTGTCCTAGACCCCAGAGTTCAGCAATAACAGGCCCTCCCATGCAAGGATGGTGCTGGAACAGATTGCGTGTGCCCTACTTCAAGACTCCAATTGACCCCACTTGGTCAGCTGCCCTTTCCCTTTTCCATGTTTGTAATCTGAATGCAAGGCAGTTGGGCTTTTGGCATGTGAAATAAATCATGGAATGTGAAAAGGTGTGCAAGAATTAGGATCATGCACAAAATTAGAATATTCTGGAAAAAAACTAAAATCTGACTGGCCTCCTGTGTCTCTCTCCTTCCCAGATTGCCTCTCTCTCTTCCCAGATTTAGTTTCTAATAATCTTTCCCATTTGTCAGGCACAAGATCACTGGGGTATTTTCAGGGTTGATTCATCCCAAACATAGRAGATCCCACCCACAAGGACGCATCTTTTGTGTGCAGAACTGACTTTGTGGAAGCAGATAATTGGAAGCAATTAATCACACCAAAGGCAAACAAACTTAGACATAAATCATTAAGCTAACAAGAACATGATCTGCTTCTCTACCCCCTTCCATCTCCTCATCTGCCTCCACGCTGCTTGGAAGAAAGGGCTTGGCTTGCAGAGAAAAAGTTACCAGGGCATTTTATGGCTCATAATGGTAGCAGGAGGGCTTGCTTTAATTTTTTCCTTTGTATTTTTTAACCCTGGTGTGACTGTGATGTAAGCACATGTCTCTGTAGATCTTCCATACTGAGAGCTCCAACCATATATAAAGAAAGCACACTCTATTCAACCATCATTRAGCATCTTTTTCAACCTTGTACTGTATCACCAGTGTACTGTCCATTCAGCAAGTTTTCATGCTTGAAACATCCACACTGCCCCTTGAGATGTGTCAGCTAGTTTGTRTAACAAACTAGTTCTGATAACGTGCTTTTATGACAACTGTCTGCAGCGCCTCAGCTCTCATTCACATTCCTCGTGCAGTACAAGAGCCTTGCATCTCTGACCTGATTCCCCACGACCTCGTTGTAATACTTTAGATTTAATGGTCTTATTGTTGAGCTGCCCTTGGAGGGATCCTTATGCTTTTCCTGCCAAAGTCTCCTTGAGATGCGGTGTCTTATCAGAGTATTTGCACTTCAAAGTGCTCCAGGAGGGCCCAAATCAGCAGCCATCTCACCAAACAGCTGGAGGAGAAGCTGGATTGTGTCCTTCACAAAGGGCAGGTGTTTCAGGAAAAGAGAATGAATTACAAAAGGATGGATGACACATTCTCATCTCTGCTTTRCTACTCCATATTCTTTCAGCAGGTGTGTCCTGAAAAGCCCCTAAACTGGCTGGTACAGGAAACACCCTCCAGGTGACTGGTTGCCAGATGATGGGAATCCTTGAAATTGAGAAGTTACACAGCTTATTATATTCTTATCATTAATTATTATCATTATTATATTCTTATCTTTAACATGAAATAGTGACAATTTTCATGCAAATACCAAGAAAAAACTAACTGGAGAAACCAACTAGCCAAAAGAGAAGTCTTGAAATTTGACTGGTGTAGACTTAAAGAAGCAGGGGCACAAGTGTGAGCACAAGTACATGTATGAAAAGAGAACCTTAAGTGTGCAAATGAAATACCTGACTACAACAGAATGTTCATTTAAAGATGAGACAAGAACTAATAACGTGTAAAACTTCTGTCAGCACAAAAGACTATTTAGGCTACAGGATGCTTCAGACCCATGGAAAGGTATTTAGTCRGAAACATACAGTTCTGTCCCATGGGGTGCAATCTGTAAATTAAAGGAAACTGGAACTGTTGCTGCTTATGTTTAACTGGAGACATAGACATAAACTCCCTTTTCATAACCAGAAAATATATTACAAGAAAACTAGATGACCCAAATGATAACTGTCCAGCTCCAAACTTAGGAAAGTTATCTAAAACATAGCTAATGAGTCAGTGATAACRGCCAAGTCCACCCCTATTTAAAATCCTTTTGGGGAGACTTCTTTCACTCACCTTTATACATTGAAATGTATGCACACCTCTATCTGAACTAGCTCCAAGCACGGCCATTGAAGAGAAATAAAYGCACAGGGGATCTGAATCATCTGATCTATTTTAGCTCTCTACTTTAGGAGATGAATCACCTCTTGTCTGCTTCTCTCTGGCTACACAGGAAGTGTGATTACTCGTCCAGATGCAGATGATTACCTTGTAGATRTTTCTGTTGGAAAAGATGTGCATTATCCTTCAGAGCTTTTTGATATTTTGCATGGTTGTGTGAAGAACTGAATCTACGTTTAGTTTTTGAGAGTGAAGAGGATTAACTTGCGTAATGACAAGAGATGGCTGCAATGATTGGTGAAAGAATAGATTAATCCATCCTCAATTACCTCTTAGAGGCCAAAATGTGAATGAGTCTCTCCATGACTTGCAGAATTAATGTCACTTACTGTGTCACCTGCCCTTCCTGGGTGGACTGTATTCTGCCAAAACTGTTGCAGCTTATTGTGCAGACTTGCCTAAAGACTTGAGGTTGTTGAATTAGCAGAATGAAGCAGTCAACCTGTTCATTTGAGGTATTTTACAGCTCTCTATAACATCACCGTTGTAGTTGCTGTCTGCAGTTGAGAAAAGGGCTTACAGAAGAGAAAGATTTTGTGGATACAATCAATATAATTTAGAATAAATGGGGTGCTTGGTATATCCTGGCAACCAAACAACCAAAACCCATGAATTATTACTAGCATCTTGAAAAAAGTTGAAGTAAAAAGTGAATCACAGAGAAAGAACTTAAATTGTGCGTGCAAGAGCTATTCAGTATTCAAAYAATCCTGAACACCAAAAAGGGCCACCTCTCCAGGTCTGAAGGGAAAGAGAGAGAATATAACTAATACTGAGAATATTGTGCATGGGCAAGGAAGTCTGATGTTTTAAAAAACAATGAAATAAACAAACAAACCTGAAGCAATAATGGTAATCTGCAAAGAGAGGACTTTGAAAGGAACCTTTCCAAAGGTTCTCAAATGCCTATCAGATGAATACAGCCCCACAGCAATTTAGCCACTGCCTGAATGGTATCCCCGAATGTGTCAGGCTCTCTATGGAAGAGCAAGAGGAGTGATAATTTGACCAAAGGCAGGTAAGAAAAACTGCTCTTCCTGAAGAAATTTACTGTTCCTGGAGAACAAGTCTGATCCTTCTATCTGATCCGCAAAACAATTATTGATAAATTTCACAGCCATGAACATACCTACTTTGAGATGTGGAAGGAACAATCCTGGACACAGACTTGTGATGCCCTGGTCTGAGGGATTCCAAAGTGACCAACTGTGCATGTCTGCCAGCCTCCCAGTAGATGTGAGGTAAGAGAAATTTAGGGTAACATATATTAATTCACCTCTGTGGCTTTATCAAGAGCCTAGTCCTACTTTTCTGTTAATCAATTATCTGGCTTTTGTTTTCAGGAAGGTACTTATCTCAAGCAGCCACCAAAATGAAGTGATTAGACTTTTAAGAATGGTTAATATACAAACCCAGGTCCTTTTTTCTTCTCTCTGCATTGATTTTCAAAGAAAAAAKAGCAGGCATTGCCTGTGGTTGCTACTAAGATCCATAACTGTCTGAGGGGTTATTCATGGAATTAAATCTCTTAGTTAAAGAAGCAAGAAGTCACCTTCAGTAAAATAAATATTGTWGCAAAATTTTACCAAGTTGACAAGAATGTTGGCTCCTGCCCGTGCCCCCTGTGTTATCTGTCTCTGAAGACACAGCACAAAGGAAATACAGTCAAAAAGATCAATGACCTTTGAACAAGAAAGTCTCTCAGAACAAAGTTATGTTGTTTCCTTGTCAGGAAATTTAGTATTCCTTTCATGAAACACAATTTAGTCAACTTATTAAATGCAACCATAGATCTTATTAATGAAAAACTGCTAATTTAGTTTTTCTCCAATTATAGTGTAAGGTTTGGTGTAGAAGGGAAAAAACCCACTAAAACCAACTTTTGATTTCTCCAGCCTTTTCATTGTCTATAGTAGAAAAACAAAATGAAAAAGTTTTCTTCAGGCAAGAGAACAAGAAAACAATTATCTCCTTCTTCCCTTTTTAAATTCCCTTTTCCCTGTCTACCTCGCCATCTCCCTTTATAGAGGAATTATTATCAGAAATAATAAAATCTATTCCCTAAGGATAAAGGATGAGTAAACCTTATGGAAGGTGAGATTTTCTGAACCATTCATTTGAAAAGTCATTTAGTATTCATAACCCYTTCATTCTAATTTAAATCTGTATGGCTTGAGCCAGTTTTCTCTTGGACCAGTTTTACACCTGAACAACTCCTCTGGGAAGGCTTCTCCCCTCCATTTTGCACAGTGAATTATACCTGAAAGGAATGAGTGTTACATGCTACAGCCCTGCTTTGGGACAATTCTTCATGCACCTTGTAGTGAGGAGGATGATTATCTGCAAGAAATAAAACARCAGAAATCCTGGGCCCTTTGCCATTTATGGGGTTACTTCAGACTTTCAGTGGCACAAAAACCAAGGAACTTTGCAGGGATGATTCAGACGTATGATAAAAGAATCTCTTATGAAAGAGGAACGTATGCACATGAGCTGTACTCATTTTTCCTGTCCTGTCCTGTCCTGTSCTCYCCTCTCTTCTCCTCTCCTCTCCCCCTCAAAGCTGACACCCACAAGCCAGCAGCAGCCTTGCAGCTGCATAGATGGGGCAGTCTCATGTTCTCTAAATATTGCTCCTGTTTTGTGAAGACAAAGCCTTTCAGCAGGACATGGTGGAGGTCATAGTGTCACACCACAGGGGCTGACTGGGTTCTCAAGMCATCCCTCTTCAGAGAATGGTTTAATTTTTGTTAAATAAGGCATAAGGTCTCAAGTTGGAATGGCTTCTTACAGCACRTGTAAACATGAGAAAGCTGCCAAGWCTGTCAGCACAAATACCCCAGACTYGTGTTTTCTTCTKTTGAGAGAAAGCTACTGGGAAAAGGACATAATTGCCTCTGAATTCTGAGAAAAAAAAAAGGAAGCGAGTGTCCATTTACAATATATTTTCTGGGAAACTATTTCTCAATACAGAGGTCTGAAATCACAGTCATAATATTCTAAGACTGCTCAGTGTTGCATGTGTTATCCACCCAGGAGCCAGGAATTAATCATGGCCTGGGAGACTGCAGGTTTTGGGAACAACCAGTTCACATGGGCGTGCTCAGAGGCTTCTTAGCCTGGTCACCAGTGACTTGATGTGCAACACAGCATCAGTTCCTCAGCCACTGTAGGCTTGAAAATTTAATGTGTTAATCTTCACAAACCCTTTAGATCACAGATAAAAATTATATCCATTACCCAGGGRAGGAGCCTGCAGCAATGAGTCTGAGGGTACCACAGGAAAATTGGAATAAAATGGGCTATGAAAATGTCAGCTTTGTGCCTCARCCTTGTTTCAAAGTTTCTACCCCTCCTAAGACAAGAAAGCTGTAACCTGGCCTATTGGGTTGATGGGTGTTCCTCCCTGTTTGATCAATTCTTCCCAAATTCTTCCCCTTCCATGTCAGCTTTGTGCCTCAACCTTGTTTCAAAGTTTCTACCCCTCCTAAGACAAGAAAGCTGTAACCTGGCCTATTGGGTTGATGGGTTTTCCTCCCTGTTTGATCAATTCTTCCCAAATTATTCCCCTTCCCTAGCAGAAGACCTGACCACTTCTTCCTCCACCTCCTTGGCGCCTTACACTAAATGGTGTAAAKCAGCATTGGAGCCTTGCGTGAGATGTCTTCAAGCTTTGTGGAATTTCCCATTCWCTCCAGTGGATTGGAGCTTTTCTGGTCCAAATCTAGATGCAAAATATCAATAATGTAAGATTTCCCAAGCAGCTGCAGAACCCCTGGAGCAGTGTCTAATTTTAAAGTAGTCAAGACAGTTTATTTGGACTCTCTTTGTTGTGTAAGCACAATGGGGGGTGTTTCAGGGCCACATTCCAAATGTCTAGTAMAGGAAAAATATTCCATCCTCAAAAGGAAGTACACTTGCCTGACACCTTCTAGGATATTTGTTCCTGAAAACATGTGAAGTACTTGAGAACCTAAATCTTAGAATTTTTTTCCTTGTCATTGTAGCTGCTTGGTTATACTTATTCACGCATTCCCCAGGTAGACTGCACTTAACCTAATTAAAAACACAGAATGGAAGAAATTTTGACCTTGTCATCATTCCTATACTGACAATGTAATACCTCATTRCATTAAAAAGCACCAGTTTTACACAGTGTAAAATTAGAAATTGTGTTTATGAGCACTTAGCTTCAATGTGAATATAGCACAAGGTGTGGTGTGTGTGTTGCTTGCCTCCTGCACAGTCCTTAACCCTCCTATAGCTTTGTGCTGGGGTGGGTACACAGAAAATCTAAACCCCCCACTCAACAAGCAAAACAATTGCAGGAGGTACCTTGATAAACAGCCCAGGAATYTGTCAAACCTGATGTCTGTAATTGCCAAAGATAAGGAAATGGAAGTGGAAATACCTCTCACAAAGGAGAATTATCACAGTGAAAACTTCCAGAAGATGAAGCAGCACTTCCAAGGAGCATTTTGACAGTTCTGCTAGGGATGAACTGCAGGAGAAAAGTGTAAGGGTGCCCTAAGTTCGAACACCCATGTTCTTTGGAGTTCTGCTCGTACCAGCAGGAAGGTCCAAACCAGCCAAGGTGCTGTGTTAAGTTGGTCACTTGGCAGCCTCACAGATAAGGCTGGCTGGAAAGTGAGAAGGAAATTTTATGAAAATTATCAGCTTTTGACATTTCTCTTTCTTCTCCTAAAGAAGACTTCCCARRTTTTAAAATATACACCAAGAGAATYACCATAGTCCAGACCTGGAGGGGATTCAGAGTGAAATGGCCTGGACAGGTGGTTTTAAGAATACACAGCAAAATTAATGGTTTAAATACCTTCTCTGAATGACTTGGACTTGATCTCCCAAATGATAGATCATCTCCAAGCTTTTGTGTCTGTAAGGCAAGCAGGCAGTGTCCTGATTTGAGTTGTCTCACCTTACATAAATATGAAATATTAAAACAGGACCACAAATTGTGGGCTAATTATGTTTCTGGGAGAACATCTTCTTCCAGATAAATGGCCCTGAAACAAGCTCCTGACTGCTCTAAGGATTTTTTTTATTGTCTTTCTTTGTTGTCYTGAGTCACTCTTTAACTTTGATCATGAATTGCATCCTATACCTGTTTGTGCTTCCTGATGGTTACCGGGAGTGAAGGTTCAATTTCCACAAACTGATGGTTGAATCAGATGATGACAAACACAGAGAGTATTTATTGAGTTAAACCATCCTTTATTGCATAAAACAATGTTCCAACCATTATCTATAATCTTATTATGACTTATTATAATGTTGCAACAACACAAATAGTATCCTATCTAACGTGTACACCATGAGAACATGCGCRGTTCCAACACAAGCCCTGCTGACACATTTGCACACCAGCTCCCCTTTATGACAGAACCACCACTG
>NW_026624102.1:88827-118659 GCF_030028575.1 Malurus melanocephalus | reverse complement strand
ATCAGTGATTTCCTGCCTAGGTGTCACATAGATCACCAGGTATTTGCATGTTCATCTTGCCACCATGTTATCTATGTTTCCATCACTCTCAAGCAAGCTATTTAATTTTTTCTGCTAGTTTCAACTGAGCACTATAAAGGTTCAGGTAATTTCTGTTTCATATACCACCTGATTTGCAGCCAGTTTACATTTTGCTCCATCTGTGGCAGATTTCAAGCAACAAGGGAAGGTCTTACATACTCCTTCAAGCTGATGTAATGAGATATTTGTGACCAAAATTTAAAAGAAAAAAGAGGTCTCTAAGAAAAAAAAAAAAATTGAAAATTGCTCGGTAAACATTTTTGTGGTCTTGCTATTACAACCAGAATGTGAGGCTCCTCATAATTTCTTGAAGAAGTAGGCTCAGAATCAAATCAATCCCAGATGTAGGAGGAGCAAGTGGTTTTGTCTAACCAAAAAAAAAAAAACAAATCAATCTCAGTGGTTTCAGGAGCAAGACAGGTACTCTACTGCTTAGGCTTCATATGAAGTTTTCCATATTATTACACCGTGGTCAGTGTCATTAGACACACTATGAACAAAGCCAACTACAACTTGGCAGCAGAACCCTCCCTGCTCTACCACTAATTAGTAGAGCTTGAAGGCTCAATCTTTGACTACCACTAATCCAGATACCCTCCAACTTCCATCTGAGGACAGTCTGAATGAGCCAAAGGACTGAAGTAAAAGCCAGAGGAGCAATGAACTAAAATCAGTGCAGCCAGGGGCAGGAATCTCAGGGGGTTAAAGACAGCTGGGCTCCCCTGACAGAAGCCAAAGCTTTGTGAGGCTACACAGTTAACATCCTACTTAAATCTCTCAGCAGGGACTGGGGCAGAATTGATGATCAACCTGGTTAGCTCAGATGAGTAATGACTCTATCATTTGTCTTGCTCACTGTATTTCTCCTCCCCTGTCCTATCTTCATCCCCATTTCTTTTTCCTATTAAGCTTCTCACATACCTGCTGTTACATAATTTGAGCCAAACATTCCTGATCATTTCCCTCATGTCTCACCTGACCAATCCTTATATATGAAATATTCATAAATTTATGAAACAGAAGCATGGATTCAGTGTGGAGCTATGTTTCCTCCTACAGCAGAAGTGGACTGTCTGGGGATGTCACAGATGTATTTTAAATGTTTGTGGTACTTTTAAGTGCAGGTTTGTTTTCCAGGAAAGGCTAACCAGATGTCTTCCTTGAAAAATGCCATGGTAGTTCTTTGGYACTTCCTAGAAAGGTTTTGACAATTTAATGGGAATTTTTTATAACATCTAGCTATTTTCAATAGTATTCATCAAATAAATGATAGATGTTCATCTGACTTAGTACATTTATAACCAGTATGATCGATTTCTTACTGGCRTACATACCTACTTTATATCTAGATACTTCAAAAAGTGAACAGCCAGCTCCAGTGATCAAACCTGAGGATGAATCTCAGCTTTTTTGCTTATCTAGTTTTCTTACTTCAGTCACGCTCAGTATAAGAACTTCTGATCATTGCCCTGCTCTCATCTTCCAGTTCAGGATGCTGATGTGACAGACAGATGTTTGGACTGTGCAGTTTGGATGAAAAAGCTGAAAGCAAAAATTCAGCCAGGAGCTGTTAGTCCAATGGATTTACTTCTAACTGAGATGTGAAAAACCATCTGCTTTTGGAGCAGAGATTTAAGTGYTATCTATCTCCAGCTGTTCCCCAACATCTGAGCTCTTCCCTGGCACTCCATGGTGCTGCTCTCGCCTTTGTAAGCAGGTCAGTCCTTAGAATCCATTTACACTTCCATGGAGTTTCAGCTGGCCAAAGCATGCAGAATAATGGCAGCTTTGAAAAGTAAGACAGCTGTGTATAAGGCATAAAGAAAGAATTATATATGCATGAGGCATAAAGAAAAAATTACAAGAAATTGCATCAGAGACAATTGAAGAAAAATAAAACCAGGCAAAGGCTCAGACACAGGAGCTGTATCCACAATATATTCTCTGACTTCTTCACAGGAGTTACACTATCTACTTCCTCTCTAAAAGCCTTTGGAAACTTCCCTGTATTAGATCTACTTTTCCACAATGTAATCAAATGAAATCAACTTACAAAGAATACACACTGGTTAATTCCTGAGAAGGTTGTAAAATGCCRAAAGGTTTTGCACAATAAGTAGCATGCAATTTCATATTCTTTCTCTAATTTCCTAGGTGAATTTCATTTTCCTTTTTCCTGTGGAGATGGATTGTGATGTCCTTTATGCCTAATAGGAGGTTTTTGATAGAAGTTTCTTTGTCAGCTTCCTTTATCCAGACCATTTGCTTTGTTAGTCAGCTGGGTTTTCTTTTCTTGTTTTCCCTCCCCTTTTTAAATTAATATGACACTGACTGCAACAAGAGAAAGAAAATGGATCTTTTTTGCGTTTCTAACTGACACAGATCTAACAGAATTATTCCCTTGCAAATCCTGCTTCCATACTATGTTTTATTCACAATTTTACCAGTTCTCATTCCTTAGTTGGCTGAGCTCTGTGTGTTTTTATTTGATCATAATATGACAAAACCCCCAAAAAAATCCAGCTTTTGCTTTCTCTTGCTTCAACACCATCATACTTCTTCAGCCACTACATTCCATACCACAGTTCTCCTACCACCATCTTTTTCTGTCCTTTCAGTTTCTTCTTTGTCTCACTTAATGTGTTGATTTGGACCTGCTGAGGGGTAATGGTGAGGTTGCCATGCCCTGAGTGTCTTGTAGCTATGGCTGATTAACTGAACATTTCCCAGCTTGCTCCTGAATGGCCTTTCTGTAAATGGAAATTAAATTATTCTTTAATTATGACCAGTATTTCATGCTACAAAGCACCAGACACCCTTTCTCTCTCTTTGCAATAATCCAAATTACACACCACAGCTGAGGTAYCAGGGTCCTGAGCATAGTGTGGCAGACTCAGACTGTTCATTTAGGTATTTCCAGTTTRGAATGAAGAGTCCTGCTTGCTAATGATAAGTACATGCCATGAACAGTATATGAAACACAATACAAACATGAGCAGGTGAGGAAATAATGCTTTAATATGACTGATCATTAAGTATAAAAAGCACTGAACTTGGCTCACTTTACAGGACAAAAAAGAAAACCTACAGCAGTGACACAAAATGAAAACCTAAAGCTCTTSTCAGAGCTTTGCCCACTGCCCCACTCATCCATTCTCCTGTGAAAATTTTACCATTTAAGATGTTTCCATACAGACAATTTCTCTTGGGTCTAAAGGTTGTACTTCATGGTGTGACGAGAAATCAGAGAACTATTCTCAGAGTGGTTGTCGTGGTGTGGCAACTCCTTCATTAGAAGCTGTGAAGAACAATTAGATCAGCAGTGTGGAACACGAGTGGTGAAGAGAGTGTGCAGGGTGATTTGGAAATCTGGTCTGAAGTCTGAAACATGTTGAAAGGGACCTCTGTGGAACACCATGGCTCCCAGCTCCAGTCTCCCTGCATTTGTTTTTGCCTGGCCATGCTGCCTCACATTAAGGCCAGGCACAATTGATAAAAATACTGTCTGTCTCTCATCTCTTTGAGACAATATCACTCAGCTTCTGCTGAGTGTCAACAAGCATGTGTGTCCTCTTGACTGGGAATAGAAAAATAAAATTTGGCACACTGTCTTTACGGTGGATAGGCCATCCAAGCACCTGCAAGAAATGAATACTCTAGACCTATAGTAGCTAGGAGAGCCAAAATCCACTTGGAACTGAATATTGATGAGGAACATACATGGCATCAAGAAGGGCTTCTCTGGGTGCATCAGCAGCAGTGATATGGAAATATGGAACTGCTGTTGAGTGGGACAGAGACAGTGAAACAAAACCTAAAAAAGTATTCATGACCTTCTTCATCTAGGTTTGTACTGGCAAGATAGCCCTTTAAGAAGACAGAAGACCTACMTTCATTACAGGAGGACTAGGTCTGGGTGTTTACACATACATGAGTGCCTGGAACCTTAAAGGATGCACCTGCGAGTGCTGAGGGAGTGGGAGTGAGCTCACCTTCAATCATCTTTGAATGTTAATGGTGTTAGGGGAATGTTTCTGAGGACTGGAAGAAAGTAAATGTCATGTCTATCTTCCTATCCCCTAAGAAGGATGACCCAAGGATTTAAAGGCTGGGATGGCTCACTCAGTCATGAAATCATAGAATGACCTAAGTTGGAAGAGACTTGTAAAATTCCTCTAGTCCAACACCCCCTGTGACAAACAGGGACATCTTCAACACCATCAGTTTTTTTTCACAGCCCTGTCCTTGAATGATCTTGAATGTTTTCAGGGATGGGACATCTACCACCTCTCTGGGTGTTACAACACCCTCATTGTAAAAAAAAAAACCACAACTTCCCTTATATGTAGTTTGAATCTCTCCTCTTTTAGTTTAAAACTCTTTTAGTTTAAAACCATTATCCCCTGTCCTTCTGTTAAAAACCTACTGAAGCAATCCTTGGGAAGGTGATGGAGAAAATCCTCCCAGTAATTATATCCAAACATACAAAGCACATTGAGATTGTGAGTAGTCAGCATGGAGTTTTGAAGGGGAAGTCATGTATAATCAATCTAATAGCTTTCTATAATGAGGTGGCTGGCTCAGTGGATCAGAGGAGAGCAGTGGATCTTTTTTACCTTGACTTTAGCAAAGCTTTCAATGCTGCCTTTTGAAATGCCCTCAGAGACAAACTGATCTAGTAAGGAGTAAATAAACAGAGAGGGAGGTGAACTGGAAACTGGCTGAACCGCTGTGCAAAGTGCTGTAGCCAGTGGCATAAACGCAAGTTGGAGGCCAGTCACTACTGAAGTAGCCCAAGGGATTGATACAGAGGCCAGTTCAACATATTTATTAATTACCTTAATGAACCCTTAGCAAGTCTGGAGATGATAAAARTCTGGGAAGAGTGACTGATAGTCCAGAGGGTTCTATTACCTTCAGATGGATGCAGGGAGGCTGAAGATACTGCCAAGAACCCCATCAAGTTCAACAAAGGGAAATATGAAGTGCTGCAGGTCCAAGCAAGGCAAAGGAGGTGATTCTTCTCCTCTGCTCATCTCATTAGGAATTTTGTGGCCAGTGCTGGGCAGCCCGGTAGAGAGAAATATGGAAATACTGGGGCAGGTCCAGATGATGTCCATCAAGATGTTTTCTGGAGCATATGACAGGCAAGAAGAGGCTGGAAAAGAAGGCTCGGGGGGAAACATTATCCATGTGCCTAAACACATGATAACATGGAGAGTAGACCAACCCAGATCTTTTTCAGTAGTGCCTGGTAACAAGGCAGGAGGCAATGTATACAAACTGAAATGAAATTAAGGAAATACCATTAAAACATGAGAACACAACCCCTTTTTTCATGGTGATGGTGATTACACAGTGAAACAGGTTGCCCAGAGAGGTTATGAAGTCTGCACTCTTCGAGACATTTAAAACCCATCTGAACATAGGCCCAAGCAAGCCTGTGTTTGCTGACCCTGGTTTGAGGAAGGTGAGGTTGAACTACACGATGTTTACAGGTCCCTTTCAATCTCAGCTATTCCTTGGAAATTTTTTAAAAAAAAAAAAAAGCTATGTTTTAGGTTTCAGACAAGAATCAACAAAGAGAACATTGCATGAGATCTTCTCCAAGAACCCCAGAGAAGATGTTCCTGCTCTTTTCTGAGGTTCCTCTCTTATGGTCTTTGTGGACACTTTTAATTTGTTTCCCTGTTGGAGATATCTGCCAGTTCTCTGCACTCCGCTCCTGAACTTTTGGAATTTTTTCACTTAAATTAGAAAGAATGGTAGTGTCCCTCTCAGGGGGAAAGAGTTGAGAGCTCTGAGAATACAGTTTTACCATTTTTGTTAAGTTGCAGCAAAAGCTTTTAAACACAACTTCTGGAAAACCTATTTTTAATCTTTTTTTTGGTCAATTGCTTCGTACCTGAAGGATTTCTCTGTAAATCATAGGCTGGGGAGCTAAGCTGTGCAAGGAAGCTGCAGACCACTCACTGCTCCTCCATAGCAACTGATGGTAGGAGAGGGGAGCATCCTCCAGCACCTGGTCTCACTATGATAAGATGAAATTGTTGGAGGAAGCACTCAAATGTGAGCTCTAGTAAAGSGAATTTCAGCAGAGGGAGAGGAAGATGAATTAAAAATGTATAAAACCTCTGAACCCAAAAGGTTTGGATTCACTCTTTATTGTCATTAAGATGTGTGCTAACTACAGCCTATATTTGCACATCCAGCGATTTGTTTGATTACACTTATAGGCTGAGCAACTTTTCTGTGCAGAAATTGTTCAGACTATTTGTATAATAATGACTTCATAATCCTACTGAATTTAAATTATCTCAAAGAATCTTGTTCACGCTTTTCTATAAKGTAGACACTGTAAGTGCCATAAACATTTTACTGACTCAAAGAAGCAGAGAGTGAAATGCAACAGTAAATTCAAGTTGATGAAATATSTTTGCAGAAGAGTAAGTAATTTGACTTCTGTTTGCTCTGTGAGGATGTATGTGCTTCCAAAAGTGGAATTACAGCTAGAAAAAGTCTATGAGATTTATTGTATTGCACCAGACCAGGGYTCATCCAACTCCATGCATTGTCTTCTACTTTGATGCATGAAATTAATGAAAAAGAAACAAGGTCATCTCAAATCAGAAAGACTCATCTTCCGTGCACAGAAAGGAATGTACAATGAATCTAAAAAGTAGAATTGTTAAGAAGGGGCTGGAGCCTGAAAGTATGTGTAGGCAAGGAAGAAACTGAAATTAGCTGGAGGGGAAAACAGTAATTAAAAAAAAAAAGAAATAAAAAGGCAAAACCAACTTTTTAATGCTTTCAGATTATTACTATAACAATCTGGAAATTATCAGCATGATGTTTGCACATTAACAAAACACATAATTCCAATTCTGTAATTTTGAACATAGTGCCAAGGAATACAATTTTGTGCCAAACTTTCTATAACACCTGGTGTTAGGAAAATATGCTTTCTATTTCTCTGCTCTTTTATTAAAAGAAGACACTGCAGTTCCCATTCTCCTGAAAGTGTGCCATCCTTTCAGTTCTGGATGAGTATTCCATCTTTTTGGGAAGAAATGCACAGTACATATAGCCAAACACCATCACTAATCATGCACTTCCTCTAAACCATCAGGATGACCTCAAGGTGACTCCCATTTCACTGGCTATGAAAACCACCTCGCTCATGTCAGGATGTATGACCTTGAGTCTACTGAGGTGTAATTACTCATACACAATTAGGTTTGTTTGGTTTGTCTCATTTCACTGGACAAGGGCATGTGATATTCATTATAACAGAGACCCTGATTTAACTGCTGGCCTGAATTTAGCACTTCAGAAACATGGAAGTTCAGAACAACACCTCTTCATTTATTCATGTGTCTCCATCATTCGGCTCTGAGCCACAACCAAAATCAGTGCTGGTAAGAAACTAATATCCYTAGTATCCTATTTTTAAATAACCATTTTCAGCAGCATATCTTCAAACACTACTTAAAGTAGTTCAGGTCTATCAGGACCTCTTCTAGATGCAGAAAACTGTGGGCAGGAAATTATATGCCTAAGATCACAGTTACAGAATCTTGTGCAAGCCACTACTGTCTAGCCAGAGACCTCTAAAACTATTCTACCACAATTGTGGTAGGCTGACTATGGCCAGCTGCCAGCTGCCAGCCCAGACATTCTCTCACTCCTCCTCCTYAACAGGACAGATGAAGAAAAAAGCATGGAAAAGGTCTTGGGTAGAGATAAAGACAGGGATATGCCTCAGCAGTTACCATCRTGGGCAGAACAGRTGTGMCGTGAGGAAAATAATTTTTTTTCTATTGTAAATGAAAATAACATTTGGCGGTGAGAAACCACAAACCCCTGCCCATTTTTCCAGTTCTCAGTTTTGATTCTTCAGTCCTGACTTCTCTCCCTGCAAGGGGAGAACAGGGGTGTACTTTATGTCTCTGTTTTCAGACAGTCACCATGTTTTGGCTGAAGGACAACCCTGTCTGCTTCAGGGCCAGATCCAGATTTCCAAACACAGACTCCTCCCTACTGAAATTTGGAAAAAAYTGGAATACAGGCTGATGCTATAACTTCCTGTTAGGGTAACAGCAAGCTTTGCACTCTGAGGCTAGTAAAACACTAGATCAGGTTGCCAAAAGATGTACCCCCAGAGACATTCAAGGTCAGGTTTAATAGGGGTTTAAGCAACCTGCTCTAGTGGAAAGTGTGTCTCTGTGGCAGGAGGGTTGGACAAGATAATCTTTACAGGTCTCTTCCATCCCAAACTATTCTATGATTGCATGAAAATGGAAATAGGATTTAATGAAAAGAAATCATAGACAGCAGTTGTCCCATTTCCTGTGCTTGTTCCACCCAATTCACCTTGGTCCCTGCCTTTCTCTCGTTTAGCCTTTCCTCTAAATGACCCATAATAATTTTCATGTGTCCTCAAGATTCCCTCAAAGCATTCTAGAAGCAGCTTTACACAGCCCTACAAGTCTCCTTGAATTTCCCGTAATCAGTTTGCTTTTTCCTRTGGTGCTTGTGGGAAATTTATTTCCTCCCTTCTTGATCAGCTACAAAATTTTGGTTGAGCTCTCTAAAGGCTTTAGACATTTGCTCAATGGCCCCTCAGCTAATGACCTGATGGCTCAGGCTTTTGCTGGTGTCTATTATCTTGTTTTCCTTAAGGCTTGTGTATCTAGGTATTTAATTTATTATTTTTGCTGCCTCTTATCTTTCTCTGTTATCTTTGTCTCTTATGCTGATAGCTGTTAACCAGATGTCCTTAGATTCCATGTATCTTTGCATCAGTCAGTGCTTGGATTAAAGAGTTTGATTAAAAGGAAAAGGCAGAAAGTGCAGAGCAGACCTGAAAGCATGCTAAAGGCTTCAGCTCCAGGGGCTCAGCTCAACATCTGAATCCCGAATTTCAGTTTCCAAGAGGTGTGAAACCTCCTCTCTCTCTCTCTGTTTACCAACTATTTATAAACAACTCGGGAAGGACCAAGGCTGTGTGGAAATGAATGTGCTGTATATTTGGTCTGAAACTGCAGTAAGAGCTAGTCCTGATCTCGTGACATTGACAACAAAATTACTCAGKAACAAAATAGTAATATTTCTGTTTTATGGCTAAGGGTCTGGGACACAGAGACTGAATGGCTAATCCTAAATCACACAGGGATTCTATGACAGRCTGAGAACTGGACCTTCTTTCCTCRAGTCTCMGCCTAGTTATGTAGACAYATCAAAAAATCCCAAAATTCACCTTTGGAACTTTTCCCAAATATCTAGGGACCAAGCTKAAAGATGAAATCAGTGCTCTTTCCAAGATGCTCATCAGTTTCCCTTAAGGCTTACAAAGATTTTGTTATTCTTTCAGAGGCCAAAAGGTCTTCAAAGCTTCCACTCACAGACAAATCCTTCTCCTTGTTCCCAGAACAGACTTAGGGGTACTTTTGCACCATTTTATGCTCCATTGAGGTCTCACCCAGCTCTAGTTCAATAAGACAGACAGAAAAAGTCAGAGAAAATAAATAAAGAGCACAACTGGAAAATCTTAATGTCAATTACTCAGCACAATGATCTGTTCCTTTGCCCCTACATTCAGCTTACATATATAAACTGTGGATAAGAAACCAAACTTCTAGTGGAAAAACACACTGCCAGGAAGGTAATTGTCAATAATTGTGATGCAATCCAAAGTCTACCAGATGATTTTTTCGGAGATTTCCATCCTATTGATGATTTCGTATGAACTTTGTGTGAAATGTAAGTGTTGCCACTAATCTGCATTTCCATTTTGTTGATTATAAAACATTAAAAAAGCTCAACAACGATTTATTGCAGCACATTAAAAAAGATGTTAAAAAGCATTGGGACAATATGGCTTTGTTGCTAAGTGATTATTCCTGAATAGATGTTGGCAAAGCCAATGCAAGCAGCAAATCCAGCACATTTGGCTCGAGTTTCTAAAATCCCTAATTCTTTATTAAAAATAATTTTTTTGTTGAAGGACTATTGGATAGGAACTTTTAATTTTAACGGTGTCTGGACTGTAGGTTTCTGAACTGGAAGTTGTTTTATCTGAAGAAGGGGAAGATAGTGAGAAGGAAGGAGCAGCAGAGATAATGTGATGAACACACTGCAGCCCCCATTCCCTGCCCCCCTATTCTTTTTAGGGTGAAGAAGTAGATTTTAGGAATCAATTTTATCCAAAGAAGAGCTAGAGAAACTCTTATGCTCTGACTATGTGGTCATTTTCATCTCTCTTTTTTTAAATCCAGTTAGGAGGTTTTTTTCAAGTTTTTTTTTTAATTTTTTTTAATTGTCCAGACTTGGCACACTTGTTTTGGTGATGTTTGTAAAATCTTTATAATTGTAATATTTAATACAATACATTTAAATACAGGTGCATGCTCACTGATAAGAGGATGAAGGTTTCCCTTTCAAAGTCCACAATAAAAATCTAAAATTTGGCTGTTTTTTACAAGGAGACAAATATTCCAATTGGAAATATTATTTCCACAGAATTTTAAAAATAATARAAGTATAATTTCCAAAGTCAATCAGTTGATGCTACAATTTCAGAATCATACCCCTTAAGAAAGTAAAAAACACACACACAAACAGAGAAACAGAAAATAGTAGTTTGTAATGAAGGACTAAACATCTTGCTGGAAATATTTGATTATTGTTTCTTGCCCTAACTGCTGTTCTCATTCTTTGCAGGTGCAGGTGGTCCTGTTATCAGTTAGTAGCTGGTTTATAGCTAAAATGCTTTAGTTTATCCCATTAGGCGTGGATGACAACTGTTATCAACTCACAGGCAGGYCCTAACTTAAATTTCAGGCATCTACATGTATTTATCTGTAGTGGGTGACTAAGCTGCAGGCATCCAAAAATGAAAATGGAATCAATACTTCTAGAATAAAACCAGCTGGGATATACTTTAACCTGTTTTGATCAATGTTCCAAAACCAGCCTCATTTTGTGAATGAAATGTTTCTTTTTGACTTTAAAGGAAGCTGACTCAAATCTATCATTCTGTTTATAGAGCAGTGCGAGAGATCTTTCTCTTCTGAGTGCATTACAGACCTATAACAGCMTGGGGTGATTACGCTTAATTACATTTCCATACTTTAAAATCAAACATGGAGCATGCCCTGGTTTGAAATGGGTAGTGGTATCCGAGATGTTTTTACACTGCCCTGAGAAGAGTCAGTTATATCAGATGGGACTTTACTGTCCTTTTTTATTTTTTTTTTTCCTTAGGGACTAATGACGAGGAACCAGAGCCAAGATGAGAAGAGGCCACACCTGCTTTTGCAGAATTTAGGACATGCTCATACTTTCTTTCCTCTTCCTCTTTGTTATGCTGCTGAGGGACCAGGACGTGCACCAGCACTCAACCATTAATGCTGTCACTCATTAACACTGGGGTAAATAAATGGCTGCAGCTGGCTAGGGTGTGCGAAAAGGAGGTCTTTCTTGATATTGAGTCTTCAGTTTTCAGTTTGAAAATGTTTTCTTTCCCTGTTGACCCTTTCATAGTTTACCAGCTACTCAATGTAAAAGACTAAAATCAAAAATAAAAATGTCATTTCTCTGTGTTTGGGGAAATTTAAAACCCAGCTTAATTCTAGAGCTGTGGTTCATRTCCATAGCTCTTTAATAATACAGTCTATAACCAAGGGAATTACATAATTCTGTTCAGTTTGCTCATCTCCACTCACRCCCATGATGAGTTTCTGCATAAATTAAATGATAATTAATTGTGTGACATTTCAGACCACGTGTTGTGGATTTTAGAATTAATAGTTCCTGATGGAATCCAATCCATGGATTTAGTTTCTCCTTGTTTACTATAACAGTTTCCCAAGTTTTTTCACACTGAAAAGCTTGCAATGTGGTTCCATGCATAATAATCAGATCAGGGTAGGGTTACATAACGAGAAAGAACTTCACTTTCATCCTCTCTAGGTAATAGATGAGCAAGTCAGACAGGAAATCAGTCTGCTTTCAAACAGGGTATATTAAAAAATTTATGATGCAACGATATCTTGTACTCTCTGGGTTTAGAGGAAAAAGCRTGGTTTGATAAAGAGGCATCCTATACCCAAAGCAAAACGGTAACACAATTGCAAGTGTACAACATGAAAAAGAGCCAGTGACAATACCAATACTGTGATTAATCATTCTGYTGAGGACAGCCATTTATCAAGAGACAAATCTCTCAGCAACTGTGGCTCACATGGCTTGAACTTAAAGAACCCTGAGTGATCCTTGAAGGATAAAGGAAATGTTCTATTTTCACATAAGTAACATGAGCCTCTGCTTTCCTGGGTCAGAAGAAAAATATGGAACCATTCAGGCCATGATGGTTCAGCTTGTGCTTGTTGCAACAAATCATGGGAGGAGCAACAAGAGAATAAAGAAAAAAGGTTTCTCTCAGCTTCCCCCCCCCAACTCTTTGAATACGAATGTCCCAAGAAGGTATAACTTCCTGGAGAAGAGGACCTGGCTGCAGACCATCCAACAGTGCTCTTGTGCTGGTTTTGGTTGGGATGGAGATAATTTTCTTCACACAGCTGGTATGGGCTGTGTTTTGGGTTTGTGATGGCAATAGCATTGATATCACACAGTATTTAAATCATTGCTGAGAAGAATCAGGGACTTTTCTGCTCTTCCCTCCACCCCACCTGTGAGAAGGCTGGGGGTGCAAGGGGACACAGCTGGGACAGCTGATCCCAGCTGACCCCAGGGACASCCCAGACCATATGGCACCATGTTCAGGATATAAAGCAGAGGGGAGAAGGAAAGGGGGATGTTCATAGGATGGTGTTTGTCTTTCCAAGTCCTGGCTCCTAGYTGAGCCCTGCTGAGCATCTGCCTGCCYATGGAAAGTGATGAAAGAATTCCTTGTGTTGCTTTGCAAGTGTGCACAGATTTTGTTTTGCTGATTGAACTTAACCCATGAGCTTTCTCACTTTTATTCTTCTGATTCTTTCCCTGTCCCACCCAAGGAAGAGATTGAGTGTCTGTGTAGGATTTGGTTGCCAGYTGRGGTTAAACCACASTGGATGTTCTTCACCTGCCTTCACACAGGTTCCTTACAGAGCTGTCCTAAGGCAGAGAAGAGACATTCCAGGACATTCACCTCTATCCAGGTGGGCAGGAGATGGATTAACAGTCATGAAGCCCAACTCATCTTCTCAGAACCAGCCCTAAGTTTCCTACRAATCAGAAGCATCAAAGGAGGGCTACAGAAGTTGCTGCCTGAGTCAACCTTACTGGCAGAGGTGGTAACTCAAAGTCAGCCCCAGCCCTGAGGACTGGAGCCTCTCTACTGCTGATATAACTGAGGGGTAGACTCTCRTGTGTGAGTAACTGTATGGAAACTGTATGTTTCCAGCTGAGGAGGGGCAGTGGGGAAATGCTTGTGTTTCCTGARCATCCATTTTGCATCTGGTATTCAGGACACTCCCCTGGCTTCAATGAGGGAAAGAAGATGCACTGTGTGGTGAGGGAAGTTTGCCCTGCTGGCATTGCAGCTCTGCATCTGTTCTGCAGGCAGAGTGAACACTTCGATGTCAAGAGCAGTGACATTAAAAAAAAAGTGTACTTTTTCCCCCTTTTTTTTCAGAAAAAAATCCCCATAAAATTAAGAGAAGCAGAAAGAAGTGGATAAAAGTGCATAACTTTCCACAGGCACTTCTCTGAAGAGAGAAAACAGTCTGGTGGATGCTGAGTTGAAAGAATTCAAGAGTGAATATGTCAGTTAACAGTGATTTGGCTTGAATGAAACCTTCCCAGAGGAAAGAAGTAACTCATAAAACTTTCCTTCTKGAAGCTCTCAGATTCCAGCTAATTAATTGCAGTGAGGTATCTTTTAAACTAGAGGTGTGCCAAGGCAGATACGGTTACTTCTGAATTGCTGTTGCCAAGGCTTTTTATTATTACTTTAAAGATCATCTCCAACATATATCAATGCAAAACTCCTTGGCAGTATAAAGATAATGCAGAAATGCAGCAGTTTATTTATGAGAAGTAGTATCTCAATGAAGATAAGATGGGGAGGKAACACAGGTAAACACATCTTGCTAKGAAGGTKTTGAATTTGAACTCCTTGGATAAAGCTCTGTGCCTTGCAGGCTCATGGGCTGGTGAGCACCGCAGCTGCTTTTCCAGAACAGTCTGGGGAGACCGCAGCATGCCCCTCTTTAAATCCCTCTACAGAAGTCCCTACAGCCATACTGACCTGGCTGGGGCAAAACGTTGCTTTTTCCTGCACCTTCTTTCCTTGGCATGACATCCCATGTGCTGGGATTTGTCCTCTGGTGAAAGTTTTTGCTTTTGCTGTGCACTCCTGGAGGTTCTGCAGTGCAGCCTGGGCACAACATTCTATTGACTGAGCAGAAGGGAGCTCCATGGGCTCCAGGAGTCAAACTGGGCCTGTGAGATTACTACAAGGAGGGCAAAGATCATKGGAGTCTCTTTCCAAGCAGAATGCAAACTGATGTGTTTGACTTTGCTYCCTCATGGCAATTCCCCCAAATACACCAGCTGACTTGTGCTTATTACAAAATAAATAAAGAAATTATCCTCAATAACMTTCAGCTTTGTTCCTGGTCACAAAGCTGGCATGGATGGGACACACTGTTATATATAAACTAATAAATAAAAATAATCTCATTAAGTTTATTAACGCCAGTTAAGAAAACTKCATAGACAAGGACATTTGCTTTTTAACTAGAAGTAGCAGCTGATGACAAAACCCTCACAGAGAATTCAGCCAAAGCAAACAAAAGTCAATGTTGCTGTTTGTTTCTTTTTGTTTCTCACTGCTATTTTAACCTGTGATAAGACCACAGCTTCTCTCATGATGAGAAGGTTGACATAGATTAACCCCTACCAGATTTCTGGATTATGTAGAGGATGTTCAAACATGAGGGGTTACAGCTAACCTCAGAAAAACCTTGATGCACACCTCGTAATTCATGTGCAATACTGCATGAAAGATTGAAGTCTGTGCCAAAGAGTTTTGTTTTGACACTRTATCCATCCCCAGAAAAAAAGGAAAACTAAGGAAAAAAAAGAGTGTGCAATGACCTAAATAAGGTGTATTTTATTATGCTTAAACATGAAAAGCAAAGTGGAATGTCCATGTTTATATCCCTGAGCCCCACTGAGCCRCAGATGGAGGCTGCCACTTTGAATTTTTAAATGAACGTTGTTCCCTAAAAAGTGCAAAGGAATAATAGGTTGCAGAAAACTTGCTCAACTATTAATGGTGTCATTCTGTTAGGAAGGTGTAGGAAAAAGAGATAATAATGATTATCACAAAGTGGGAGAATGAGGTGGAAAAATAAACTACAATTTCAAAGCCATAAAAGCACTTGGGAGGCAGTTTTTCATCCCCTTTTTTCTATGTCTCACTTTTGCACATAACAGCAGAGAGATCTCAATAGAAAGACAGTTTGAAAAGATTGATGAGAGCTAACAGGACCTGAATTTTCTTTTACAAATGACTGTGCATTTTGATTTAATATTCAGGCTTATTAAATGCAGAAGTGTAAAACTCACAGTTCTGATTCAAGACAGAGACCAGAAAAATGGTGCTGCAAGATGTCTGAGGCAGGGATTTCACAGCTGGGGGTGGTTACAATCAGCCTCACMACAGCCTTCCATGCTCACACTGTTTCCTGAGGAAGATGCTTCCTTGGGGGACAGCTAAAGGGAATGTCTCACCTGCTTAACCACCAGAGTTCACAGGCCAAAATGGATCTTGATTTACTTTAAAACACAGTTTATAATCTGCAGAGGTTKGGCAGCTGTTGCAAGAGCAGATGATCCAGTTCTGATGATCCAGATCCGGATAATTTTGTCAGATTTAATGACAAAATKACARCWGGGGCYMGGAAATACCKCTACTGTCCTGAGTTAAGCTGAATWCCTTCATGAAAAAGAGGAGAGAAATTTGCCCTTATTCAAGGAAGCATCTAAACGTGTGCTTACATTAAAGATGTGCTCAAAGTCCATTGATTATAATGTAGTTTTAAAGTATATTTAAATTTAGCATATGTGTACATGATTTCACAGAAGGTTTGCAGACCTGAGTCAGAGTCTAAGCTAAGATAGAATTCATCCTGAATTCACTGAAGTCAAGAATACATATTTATTGTTTCTGAAGAGCACCAAATTTGTATGATGTAAATGCACCACAGAGCAACAAATTTGTATGATGCAAATGCTCCATAAGGTGCCCCAAGAGTTTTTTCCTCCKATGGAATACAAATCTCTTGATAAGCTAAGAGCAGGATGAGCTCTGATATAGTATGTTCTCTGTCTATAACACAATTTAATAAACCAAGTGCTTAAGATTTTACCTATTTAGTAAGTTCTGAGTTTGTATATTATCTCAGTGATCAGTGAAATACATTTTGGTGATAAAGTTGCAGTAGCTATTCAGAGATTTAAGCCCTAGCCCATGACCACAGCTGGCTCAGGGTCAGACTGAGGTCTGTGTGCCCACCCGAGCACCACAGCTGGGGTCACAGGGATGCAGGGATGTCTGTCAGCAGTGCCAGACTCAGCAAGCCCCTGTTTAACTCTGTAGCTTCAAGGCAAAGGAGAGCCCTGAGCCCTCAAGCACCAGCCCAAGTGATTTCTCCTTGCCACACATAAAATAAATATGTGGTATTGCAGAATTCATGCACAAATGCTCTGAAAAGGATACCATCTGCACATTGTTGTGACAGCAGCATCTTCTTATTAGGGCTGCTTAAGTGAAAGTAGCATAGCTCCATGCTTCTTTCTTCCACCTTGGGTCACATCCAGTTTCTTATCTGAATGAATTTAGACCCATTTTCTGACAAATCCATGGATTTTTAGTGATTTCCTAAATTTTCCAAACATTCCTGTGTTTCTTATTTTAATGTTTCAGTGATTCCTTGGTTCCCTCTGACTCTGAAGTGCTCATATTGAGCTYTTTCCTTTAATCTATTTTCCTGGAGTTATTTATATCTATATTATGGTTTATAAACCTGCAGGCAGTCTCTCCAGTCTGCCTAGTAGAACTGCCATGGCAAATTTTGATATCACTAATATCGATAGAAAATTCTCTTTGTGAGTCTTCTGAAATCAAAGCTCTAGCTGAGGGTCAGAAGGAGAAATGCTTTCTGATCTCTGCTCAAACTCCTGCWAGGCTCAGGAATGAAAGGGGGTGGTCTACTGTGGTGTGGCACTTACAACCTGAAAATCTTCTGAGGCTTGTTCTGTAGGCACAACTGACCAGAGACCAACTCTCTATTTCCAAATCTGAGAATGTTTAATATATTTACCAAGCCTTGGTCTTGGGCCTTGATCATCTGCAGTTCTGTGAAGTTCTTCTGCAGATCTGTGAAGTTYTGTCTTTGTCAGAGGGATGTGTGGCTGAAGGCTGACCTAAGTGGAGTGGGAATTCTTGACTGGCCTGAGAGTTAGATCTGATCATTCAGACTTTCATGWAGAGAAAAACAGACTGAAAATAGCAAAGCAGTTACTCCTGGGAATCATTTCCTCATGGATCTCTAAACCACAGGAAAACAAATGGTTGCAATCTTGTACCATTTTCTCTTCAGACAGTGAGGGCACTGGAGCTTTGTAGAGACAAATACCTGGGTTAGGGCTGCCAGCAGTCTCCTTGTCCTTTTCAGCTCCATGTGCCTGGGCCCGGGCTTTGTACACAGTCGTCATCCTCTGATGTATAAAAGCAGGTGTGGATTTTGCAGTGCTAAAGGGTTTGAGGTCCACAGCTCATCTGTTAAATCAGGAAAAATGCAATGTAGTAGCTCAGTCCCCAGCAGCCCTGAGACACGCGACTGCAGTGTTTTACAAGCATCTTTTGTGCACCGCAGCAATTTTCTCGTGATTTTCGCACTTGAGTTCCCAGCCTATTGTAACAGCTGCGTTACAGGAGGAATGAGTTGGCCCTGAGGTCTCCTGTGACCACTCCTTCTCACATTGCACTTCTGCTCCCTCCCTTTGGGAAGGGAGTTACACTGGCTGCAGCTTTTATCTTCATTCCTATTCAGTCTTTAGCAGTTCCCCTTTGATGCTTCCTGCCATCTCYCTCTTTCTTGCTGTGCTTTGACGGCTCTCTACTGCAGGCACAAGTAAGATCATGCTGTGCTGATCTCCCTCAAAGCAAAGTCTTGCTGGTAGCAGGTACCTCTGCAGTGGAAGCTGCCAGTGTAGTGCTGTAGGGACACAATATGCTCCTCTCTGTCTTTTCACATTCATCCCCTCTCGGGACTCACAAGGGCACCCCTCTTGACCAGAAATGTCAAACCACAGTTTGAAGCTGGCAGCAGATAAACTCTGACAGGGTTCAAATCTTCAATCCCTGAGAGCAGTGGCTSGCATTGATGTGCTTCCTAAAGGTCTGCATCTGCATTAGGAGGGATTCTGATCTTTTGCTTAAAGGTTTGGCTTTTAAAGAGGTWCCATGGTGAAACACAGGGAGGGGGCATTATCCCATTTCTGAGTTTCTGAAATTCTTAAAGCCTAAATGGATTATATCTTCTCCTGACAGGTAAAACATTAAAAAAAAAATAAATTGAGGTTCTACATTTATGCGTAGAGAAGCAAAATAATTAAGAAGGAATGTATATCAGTTAAAAAAAATAAGATTGAGGAAGTGAAATGGTTTCAAGTGTAAGAGGTGACTGGGTCCCACATGGAACAGAAAGAACAACACTCAAAACACATTAAATTTCTCATGCCTTCTGTTTACTCTMAGGAAAATGTAGTTCCACATTTAAACTCGGCAAACACCATGAGCTGTAAAAGAACAAAGCATTATTCTGCTCTCTAGGGTTGAGCAATGTCAAGATAGAAAGGTTCCCGGGCCAAGGAATAGCCAGAAATGTCTATTGTCAGCTCATGATTTCGAGGGTACTTCTGAGTTACATCCTTAGCTCAGGGATGAGGAGAAAAAATGAGTTACATCCCTCTTTCATAGTATATAAAATAAAATGGATGAAGTCAAAGAACCTTCCTCATCCATGTCCCAGTCTTTACAAATAAAAAAAAAAAAAAAAAAAAAAAAAAAAAAAAAAAAAAAAAAAAAAAAAAAAAAAAAAAAAAAAAAAAAAAAAAAAAAAAAAAAGAAGAGAAAGCAGTCCAATGAGCTAAATCCCAGCAGCACTGTGTGACAACTGGGCATCTCACAGTCTTTGTACGTGGATAAAACTGAAATGACTGTASAATGCTTTAGAGGATGGACTTGAAATTTTGGGGAGTTTCTGAGTTGACTGAATCACAAGAAGAGTCTTAAAGTTTTTTCTGTGGTCATTTTTCAGCCAGGCACCTGATCGGGCTGCCAAGCAAGGTGTGGGAGCCTTGTCCTGGATCTGCAGAACAAAATACAGAGGACTCTGTTGGAGAAGGCACAGGTAGGATCTACGATCTTTATTTCATTAAGAGAGTAAGACATGGGAGGGAGGATCTTATTTTTACTACAATATAATTTATTTTGAGAGAAAAGTGACAATCAGAAGAAGAATTGGAGTAGGTCTGAGTCAAGTGGGAATCCAAATTAATTCGTGTTTAATATTTTGGAACTTTTTTTATGGGTAGAAGGGACATCCTGGCATCCTTTTGGTGAAGATGCCTGCATGTGAGYGACCCCTGGAGAGGCAGGATCCAACCTTCAGTGTCTCATAATAAGAAATTTATAGTAAAAATGGATTTCAACATAGAATTCTGCCTCTGTTTAAGAAACTAGAGGAAGTATACACAAAGCATTCATCTGCCATTAATGTAAGCTGTACAAAGGAACATATGAGAGAACGAAAACTCTTGAAAATAATAAAAAAAATCCACCCCACCCCCTGAACTTTAGACAACTAATAGTTTTGAAATTGTTTTGGCTGCTTCTTGTTAAGTTATGCCTACATGCATATGATCAGAGTTATAAAAATAAAATTGTTCTGCTCTGACACCTACCAACTCTCACTTTTAGTAATCAGTTCACGATATTGGCATCCATACGGCTGCGGCGGGGACTGGGGGAGAATATTTCACTGCAGGCCAGCCTGTTGCTGTGAGATCCCTTTAGAAACACCTTCCTGAAGAGCAGAGAGCTGCTACTTTAGACCAAACCACGCCGATGCTAAAATGATGCATGCATTGCAATTAGATATCCTTGGAGACAAGATTGTTTTTAAACATAATTTTTTTTTTTTAACACGGAGATTCTTTGTTTGATATCCTTAAACATTTTGGCAACAGTTCCTTTGCAAGGGAGTATTTAAAATGCAAATGGAGCCAGAGCTGCTTGCACACCAGAAACCTATTGCTGCAGATACAGACGTTTTTCCTTTGCACTCCAAACTATCACAATTTACTGCAACTATTCAAGTCCCTTACAAAGGAATTCTATTTTATGTAAAAGCAAGGAAAATACTGAAAAAGCTAGTGCAGCATCTTTCTGCTTCCTTTCAGCATCTCTCATTCCTTTAAGCTATTTTTTTGTTTCTAGTTTTTAAGTCTGGCGGAAGAATAGACAGTGGTGCAGAAAAGGTGTTTCCTTTCTTTCTACACAAAATGATAAGGTTGATGTGCTGCTTTATATGAATGTTCCAGATGTAACCTCTTCTTAATATTTGTAAGAATTTTAAATCTGATGTTAATATAGCACTGCTCTCCTTAAAGATGTAACAAAGCACAATCCTCGAGGCAAAAACTATGAAATAAATAATTTTTGAGATAGCACTTTTCTTCACTTTGCATAAATTTAACACTCTGCTCTCTCTACAATATGTGTTCTTTTTCCTAACTCCCCACASACATAAATAGCTCTGGAGAGATGTCATGAAAGTGACAGAAGTTTTAGAAAACACCACACATGAAGGATGCTGAATTTAATTTTCTGCTTTTGTTTTGGATGGCCTACTTACTCTTCAAAAGCCTTGCCATGTCATGATGCAGAGTGGGGATGAAGGAACTATTAGACTATATTTAGCCACRTACTAAACCTCAGCTATAAACACCCAACAAACAATATTCATGTGAGCCTTGAGCTGTCTGTAAACAAAAATAATGTCATGGAGCAATCACCTTTATTCAGAAGAAGAGTTGGTACCAGTGCTCCTGTCTGCAGATGCTGGGCTGAGATGGCTTTTTACAGGTTGGTGAGTACAGAGGGAAGAGGTGCCTGCAGAGATCTGCCTGGAATAGCTGYTCTACAGAGGCCTCTTGGACACCTTGTGACTTCTTACCTGAAACTGCTTTGTTTCCTAAGAATATTACATATTTCTAATGTAAAATGCATTCATAACTTGGGCACATGATAAATGTTTTACCCAGATTGAAATGCAAAGTGTACAGGAGGAGAAATAATCTTGGACAAAATTTAAAAATTACACATTATTGGCCAAATTKGTTAAAGTTCATGCTCTCAGTGTGGATTACCAGCCATTCCTGATATTCTCTGTTTCTCCACTTTGCATCTCCAAATGAGATTCTGCCACAGATTCATGGGTCTTAGAGGATTTACCTCTCAGAGTTCAGTGTCTTTCCACATTTCCTTGGATTATCTCCTCAACTGCTGACCCACCCCTAAAGCATCTGAAGTTTGGGGATGCTTCGGACTTGCAGACTGGGCCCAGTCCTTGCAGCTCTCGGTAACTCCACCAAACCACTTCCAATGACTCCAGCAGAGAACTGCCTTGGACTGCAGCTCAGGTTTCTGCTTCTTCCATATTTGGTAGGTTTTACCTGGGAACTGAAGGCTTTCTTTGTCTCTCTGGTTGGGCTCAGTGTACTACGTGTTCAAATTCAAGGAGATGAGCAGATTCCCAACATATTTTTAATCCATTATGTCTCCTTGATTCAATCATCTGCACRTTTTTTCAGCCYTTTCCTCAAATCCTGCAAGTYTCTTGTCATTCTCTGTCCCTTYATGAGAATGGAGCMCAAGAGCAGCATCCTCTACTGCTCYCACCAACAACAAATTTTCTCTAATTTCTAGTTAGCAATGCATTGCTAATAATTAACAGTATTTTATTTAGACTAATAAAGAATCCCTAATGTTCTCATCTCTTAGAAAACTAAGGAAACTGAGGAAACTCTAAGGGTTTGAGGATTTAACAGTGAGCACAGAGCAGCACAGCAAYGTGCTGTCTCCATTTCAGTTTGCATCTCATTGCTAAAGGCCTGAAGAATTATTGTAATGTTCTTTTAGACAAACATTTAGGGAATRCTTGTATGACAAATTACTGCTTCCAAATCTCACTATCCCCTCACTGAACCATAAASAGTTTGTACAGATGCAGGTGCACAGCTCCAGGGTAGGAAACACATAAAAATGATCAGAGCCTCAATTGTTGACTTGTAGGTAAGAAAAGCTGTACCAATGTCCCAGTTTGAGTCACTGACCCTTGAATCGACTGATCCATAGAGCTGGTGAGTGATTGCATGGCCTTGGTACAAAATTGGTCTCCATTTTGATAAAATTCATTTGAAATAAAATTATTATTTAATGCCATTGAGACATTTGTGCTGATTTGGGACCAGATTCTTATAGAATATCTAATTTTTCTTTGCTTGGCAAAAATTGGACATTTAGACTTCAGTGCCTTGACTTCAGTGGCCACTTCACTCTTTACTGTGAAACAACTCTCATTTCCCAGTATTTCCCAGGGCATGATGCTTCAAACAAACATATGGGACTGCAGGAAGGGAGAGGGAAATGTTGCATTTAATGAAAAATATCATAACACAGACATCCTAATTTTAGTATCACTGATAAATTTCTAAATTAAGAAGCTTGTAACTTTAAATAGACCATTCCAGACTGTATAATCAACTTACTTTTGATTAAATATTTTCTAGTTTGGCTTAGCCTTATCATCTAACACTTTTCTCAGTTCACAAAAAAAAAAAAAAAAANGTGAACAAAACTTCTTGATTTGATTTCCCTTGAAAATCAGAAGAGCAACAAAAAAACTCAAGAAAGAAATCCAAATGGGCTGATCCAGGGTTGCTAAGCTTAATTGGCAAAAGCAGCTTAAGGCATTTTAGAAAACTTTACCTTGGTGAATTAATAAAACAACCCCAGCAATTCTGAAAATTCCTGCTGAAGAAAGACATGAAACCACCCAACAGGCTCAACGTCGAACTGCACAATTCTAAATGACTCGAGATAGTCTATAGTGAATAAAATAATTTCTTACACATCTGGTTTTAAAAATCAGCTGTAGGGGGGTGTTGTCACTTGTGGAAGAAATATAGAGTTTACTCTAACAAAATTTACATAAAGTAAATATTTTTCCTTATCTAGGCTTATCATCTTTTTTTTTTTTTTTTTTTTTTTTTTTTTTTTCTTTTTTTTTTTTTTTTTTTTTTTTTTTTTTTTTTTTTTTTTTTTTTTTCAAATGGCCAAGTCTCTGTTTAGCTTTTTTAGTTCTCTGTCTTTTTTTATTTGGCTACATCTGTTAACAAAATGTACTGCAAGTTTAGAAATAAGTACTCTTAAAATCCTTTTTTCAATGATTTATGAATTAATAACATGGAGCTCAAACAGTAGATATGAAGCTAGATGAAGTATATTTATTTATGGTTTGACAATGAATTTAATAATTGTAAAAAGTAATTTGAGTCAAGATGAAAAAGAAATGTGATCATCTTGGGTCCTGGAAAAGGAAAAGTGATATCAAAAATTTACTTTTAATTTAAAACTTTATATATACCAGTTCTTAAATGCTTCACAATTTTTTTTGCTAGATGTACTATTTGGTAAAACAAAATATTTATTCTTTATGAGATTTTACTGCTTATCTCCTTAAATCATTATTGCTAGAAAAAGTATGGAAAGAAAATAAGATGTTGCATTTTACAATGTAACACACTTAGCGAAAAAACCCCACGGAAAACCCAGTACAAAATTCAACAAACATTTGTGAATTATTTTATTTCCCTCTCACCAAAACCTCAATTTTCCAGCAAATTGCTRGTTCTATTCAGTGTTCATCAACATTAAAATCTGAAGAGCTGCAAATCTTCATGCTTCAGTGAGATACACTTCTGGCTGTGCTCAAGGAGAATTTCCCCTCAGTGCAGGAGCCACCAGGGCTCTGGCATTGTGAGAATCCCACATCCCTCCCTCCCTTCCCAGCCAAGGTCTGTGAAAACACCTCACAGCTCCTATCATTGCAGAAAGATTATAATTACAGCCTRAGTAAACTGACTTTACAAGTCATGACAACATTTAATTCAGTCCATTAATCCACCCCTGACTGTTTCACAGTTCTACAGAAAAACTCACAGATGTCTCTAATATTTACAGCAGGATCAGTTGGAAGGTGACTGCATCCGATTCCCGGGAGAAGTTTCTTCTCAAAATCCTTCATATTAGAGAGGTGCAAAGCTGCTCTCGTTCTCACATRTTCCTGGGCAAGCAACAGGTAAATCTGTCTGCTCAGCCCTTCACACATTAATGTGATTTTCAGCATTAAAAAGATTCTGAGAAACTCTTGCCAAAGGCACAAAATCATCCAGTTACGCTGAAAGCAGCAGTCACCACAAGGTGGATAAATCTTGCATGACCTACCTCTGTGGACCAGAGATTTCCTTCAAATTAYCCCAATCAAATAAATGTGGGGTTTATGCATATTTCTCCACAGAAGAGTTCTTGGTGGCAGGAAGTGCCAGCCTGAGATATAAGAGTGTTTGACAAAAACTTCACAGATTTTTCCTTGGAGCTCTCACCGTGACACATGGCCAAAAAAAACCACCCACTCCACATTCCCTGACTCCTGATTCCCTTCCCATGGGTGTGTTTCCCAATAAGACCAGGAGAATTTTYTATTTTAGAGAGTGAGGGCAGCAAATAGTGATTTGGGGACAAAGAACTAAGGTTCAATAACAGTACAGGCACAGAAAGGCCAAGGAAAATATTTCTTCCCACAATGTCACACATGGCAGTTACATGCCTCCAATTTGTCATCACTCTGATCCTTCCATGAGCAAACGTCCTTTTACATTCTGCTCTTGTCTCTCTACTCTCCTCACATTGTTTATCAGACCTGGTTTGAAAGTGATTTCAGCTCCCTGGATATCCCATGGAAAGGGARTTCCTTCTGTCTCACAGCCTTAATGCAACCTATGCATTTTTTTCATAATATTCTCTCTTCCCAACATGCTTCTGGGTCTTGGACCATTCCACTGCATCTCTGTGACACCAAAAAGAYGATGTGATGAACCACCCTGCACTCACCAGTCTGAAAGCTTAGGTTTGGTGTCTTGTTCCTGATTTTTTTTTCTCTTTGCATAAAGGATATAAGATAGGGATATCTGGAATACCACAGGACCCACCTGCAGTTCCTCCAGAGGGCTGTGAGGCTCTCTCACAGCTGGGATTTAACTGAAGAAAGCAATTGGGACTGCTGTGTGCAGCCCAAAGCAAGTCAGTGTGCTGTTCTGCATTAATGCATGGCCACTGAGAGAAAGTTGTGKGGGACTTTGCCGTCGAAAAAATCAAAATGAAGGATCATTATGTGCCTAAAATTAACCTGCCAATTAACAGCYATTTTCCTCTCTTGGTACAAAGGGGTTTACCTGATTGTATAGAGCCAGAGACAAGAGATCAAATCATAAARTTTAAAATGTTAAATTTTAGATGTTAATTTTTTTATGTAATATCACTTAACTTTCAGACMAGCTGCTGTGCTGGGTCTGCTAAGGAGAGCATGAGGGCACATCAGAGAATCAGGAATCCATATTTTACATTATTTCTGTTTTGTCTGTCTGTTTGTGTGCATTTATATGGGCTTCAATGTACATACCCCTCTCTTGCCCTTGTGATCCTTGGATTACAAACAAGGCTATATCTCCACCATGAGCATTTTCTGTCACTGCTTTGGTATGATAAAGGTTCCTTCCTCTCCAGACTCATGGGCCGTGACAGCTGTGAAGAAAAGTGCCTTGTGCTGGTCCAGTTCACACTAAAGGAGATGCAGCCTATGTCCAATTCCAGAGCATTCCCTCCTTCAGAGATGCTCTATTGAACCACAGTCCTGGCAGGTTCCCYGTAGGAGGACAGTCCTTTAGAGAAGAAGACATTTTCACTTGTTTATGGTTTGGTGGATTTTCTTTTTTTTTAATATTTTCTGTAGTCTAGTGTACAAATTTTAATAAAGGGAGGAGAAGAAAAGAGTAATTGAAACACGTAAGGAAACACTAAGAAGGCCTTTCAATGAATGAGCTAAAAATACTACAGCCTTTATCAGACCCCCTGTATAGACTAAAGTGCTTGCACCCCAGTTGCAAAGATTTCTCACAGACCKGTATTATTAGAAAATGGCAATCATTCTTTATTGGAAAATTAATGATTGATTAATTACRGCATTTACGTGTAGATCATCCAGTGCAATTCATCATGGACCTGGGAGGGCCCAACGTATGGAGAGAGTTTGTAGTAATAGGACAAGGGGGAATAGTTTTAAACAGAAAGAACAGGTTTAGATTAGATATTATAAAGAAATATTTCTAATTTCTGAGGTGATGAGACACTGACACAGGTTTCCCAGAGAAGCTGTGGATGCCCCATCCCTGGAAATGTCCAAGGCCAGGCTGGATGGAGCTCTGAGCAACTTGGGACAGTGGAAGGGCAGGGCAAAAATTGGGAAGAGGTGATCTTTAAGGTTCCTTCCAACTCAAACCATTCTGTGATTCTACATGGGGAAGAAGGAGTTAAACAAAACCAGGACTTTAAGTAGCAGACTGCCATGGGGCTGTTAGCAAAAGCCTGCAGTCATATTTCCAGCAGGGCAAGACTGCTAAAGTASAGTTTTATTGGATCAACAATTACTGTAAAAGGCATTAAAGGTCAAAATGGATAAATATCAAGTCATACAAAGCCCATCTTTAGATAACAGCAATTTGGAAGGTTGTGCTGTTTTAATAACAATTCATTGTACAAAAGATGCTGAAAATGTATCACAGAGTTCTTGCAGAAATCCTGTGTTGAAACTGCATCTTYCTGGCTATTAATAATACTACAACAAGCATCATCCTGTATCACATCAGTGGTTTTTAACTGTTCTTCATAAATATTTTTTGAGTTGGTTGAATTAGACTTCTAATGATTTCTCCATTAAATGTGGTCTGATCAATTTTTACGGCATCGCCTGAGGAATGAAATCAAACAAATGTCATGCTGGACTTGCATTTCCTCTATGGATTTTTGAGGCATTCCTTTAAAAATATATTTTTGTTTGACAGCAGAGACATCGATTTGACAACTTGCTTTATAAAATTAGAGTAGCTTTCAAGTAAGGTAGTTATGCTGGGTGATCTGTGTACTCCTTCTGCGTTATTTGAGGCTTCAGCTCACATCCCAGTCACACGGGGCAATTTGTCATTATCTCTGCTAATGACTGTGTGAATCTGGATCAAACGGGGGAGCTGATAAGTAAACATGTTGATTTCTGAAATCAAAGGGCTTGATTTTAATATTTGTCATTAAAAAAAGTGACACAGCTTCCTAACTGCTACAACATGGCACTGTGAAAGATGAGACATATCACTATCAAAGGTATAATTTTAGGTCTAATYTGGGAGCAGAGGACATGTGAACCACCACGAGTCAGGCTAAAGGGCCTTCAGTCCAGTATGGTGATCCTTAGCCTTGTAAGTAGCTCCTGCTTAGAGAAAAGCATCAGCCACTGTYGAAGTTGATTGGAATAGCTGAATATTATATGTTCATCTATTAACAAGATATCAAGGGTCATTATAGTTGAAAAATGAAGGKATTTGTTAGGCTATATTGTAAAAAATTCAGGAAATGTAGGGCTGAGATGAAGAGGAAAAATACATTGAACTTAGCTAAAAGCAGCTCATTAAACCCCCGTTTCATTAGCACAGCTTGTTAAAATCAGTCACTTAAGGCTTAACGAAGGCCTATCCACTGCAGCAGCTGTGGTCCTGCGGGGTTCTAGGTAGAACATCAATTGAATTATCCTGACAAGCAGCAGAGAAGGGTCTCACAGCTTCCTCGTTCAGGTAACAGGTACATTCTCTGCTACAGAGAGCAGGTTGTGCARGAAACCTTTTTCAAGTCCTGCAAAACCACTGGAAATGGCCAGATTTCAGCACACCTGAACAATAGCTCTGATTAATTGTGATCTATGCTGAAATAAAAATAATGGGTTAACTGCCTTGTAATGGGAGCCTGTGGTGAGCCTGTGGAAGTCTTATCCTTTCCCCTCTTTTGAAATAGCTTCCCTTGTATTAAATAAAATATATTAAATCCCCTTTTGATTTTATATTATGGTCGGGAGTAAGGCTAAGTAATATCAGTTTTCTGTAGATTCAAGGAATAAGAATTTAGAAGAGATAATTTTAAACTTTTTGTCTTGTCCCACCTGAACTCTTGAACTAATCCCCAAATTTTCAGCTGGTTGAAATAATATTTTTTAAGAATAATTTATGTTTTATTTTAAAGGCATTGAGTAATCTGGAAGATGAAAAGTCAGTGATGTCAGCTATATGCTTCATCTGGATAGCTGAACACTTTTTAAAAAAGGGGCAAATTCTTTGTAAAAAAAAAAAAAAAAAAAAAAGAAAAAGGCGTGGCCCATTGAAGAACATGGAACTGCATCTATTTGCAATCCTGAGAAATATAGTATTTTATGACGACCAGCTTTAAAGCACAGATTACTTCAATGTAAATGAAGTGTAACTTCATTGACTGAACCATTTGACACAGATGTAGAACTAATCCAAAATTTGTACTATRTAAGGCTGCAGAAAATACATTCAAAATGCAACAGCTTTAACACATCATCTGATGCTGACATTGCTTTTACCAGGCAGGGATCCAGTTGTATGAGAGGTCCTAAGAGTCTTGAATTGAGCCCTGTCCCCCATCATCCTCCCTGTAGTCAACCAAAAATCCCAAGAAAGGGGTGAGAGCACTGAGCACACAAGTAACTCCAGGCTTTARGGAACTGCACACCTGAAACAGATTGTCCAAGAAATTCTCAGTCACTTTCTTCTTCTCCATGGTTAAACAATCCCCAGCCACACAGACAATCCAGCCTCATACTCCTCCTCCACCTGTGSCCATTCATTATCATGTTTGCCATAAAACCCCATAATTTGTGAGAAAGGACCTGAAGGGAACTCTGGAGCCTGAAGGAAAAGGCTCTAAAGTTCTCCCATTTAAGCTTTTCTATTTTGGTCAGATTCACTAAATATTTATTAGATCACAAAGAGATAAAACTCATGAGAACCATTCTGCAAACACAGAGGCTGAGTCACCAGTCAGGAAAAAAAAAGAAACTGAATGTTAATTATTGCTGCAATTAATAGCTACTACTACTACTACTCCTACTCCTCAGCTATTATTCAGCTGTTCCTTAAAAAGGGAATGAGCTTCAGCAGAAGATATAGAAATTGTAAAGACTTCCTCCAAATACAGTTTCTTCCTGTTGTGGTCCAGATTCTTTCCTAASAGTTAAAGATGCCAGGCAGAGGGCAGAGGTGACACTGAATCTCCCAAGTCTGGTATTTGTTCTAAATAGTAGACTGGASGGTAAAATGTTCTGTACAAGTCTCCTCATCTTCTAAAATGTCTTTGATGATGGGCCTCACAGGTACAGGGCTGATGGTATAACAATGTGAATTTAAACAAACAACGGTGAGATGGTAGCTCATCCTGGGCAATGCTACTACCAAAAAAATGAGATTTTCTGGTCCTTCAGAATTCTGGTT